>NC_088925.1:24047500-24085000 GCF_038396675.1 Hydra vulgaris
TAAAAAGCTTACATATCATTACTAATGTTTGGCAATGTATATATACTTGTGTTTGTGACACACCTTAGTTTATGCAATCAAAACAATTAAAGGGATTTTAAAATTCAATTGTTTGGAGCCGTATTCACTTCTCTACGTTAAACTTTACTAAGTTTCATTAAATTTTGAAAAAAAACTGAATGTTTAATTAAAATGCATTCAAAATAATATTATACAAGTTAAAATCCATATAAAAGTAAATTACAGTTTTATTTTATAGACATGTGTAAGATATTTGATTAGACATTTTTTTAAACATAGTGAATAATACATATATTATAATATTAAAAACTTGTTTAATTAACAGATTTCAGTAAACAGCATTTCAAAACCGATTTCTGTTCAAGCGTACAGAACACAGGACGTAGTGAAATACTGCTGATGTGCAATAAAAACCCTTTTGTTAATTTATATATATATATATATATATATATATATATATATATATATATATATATATATATATATATATATAATTTTATTTATAATCCGATTAACCATGCCCATAACTCCTCTTTCCATCCTTCCCCCAACTCTAAGATACCGGCTGCTTTTTTTTATATTATATAAATATTCATCACACTTAAAAGCAAAGTTGATTTTTTATTTTAAATAACTATATCAATCTTTTGTTCAAATTTTTCAATAATTTAGAAAAACGGGAAGAGAAAAAATTAAAAAAAGAGGTGTAACACTGATCAATTACAATCTAAGAAGACCTGTCTACCTATATATAACTTCATTGAGTTCTCTACTTAGCAGGCAATTGTCTACTAATGGTCATGTTATCAGATATTTCCTTTAAGTTATTTCTCCCAAGGTTAAAAGATTCTTGGCAATGAAGATTAATTGTTTAATTTAATGTATGTTAATTTATGTGTGACAGCATCTACATAGGGACTTTTAATCTTCAAGGATAAGTTTATTGTTGCCAAACACATTTTTTTTTTGAAAAGCTAAATATGCATTAGTAAGTGATCTTGAGCCATGAAAAGCTGCTAAAATCATGTAAAAGGATTGGGTTAATGATGTTAGAAGTACTTTATTAAAAAGTCTAAACTTGGTATCTTTTGTTGGCTAATCCCGATCTCGATCAACCAAAATTAATGTCATATGGAAGATACTTATATTCTCTATACCAAAAAAGAAAGATTTAATCTTCCCATTTTTTTCCAACGTTCTGGTAAGCTTTACGGAAAGACTTCTGCTAACCTTTACGGAAAGAAGTCCGTGCTCCTTACTTATTTAGCAAAAAAATATTCAAAAATGTAGAACTCACTAAATTTGATAATTTTATTAATCCAAACTAGCATAACCAACTTTATCGATATGTATTAAACACAAAAGATAAATAAAAGTCAGAAAAAAAGTAACAAATTAAAAACTATTTTTAAGTTTTTACGCGATCTGCAATACTAATGTAAAGTAGACCTCAAATTAAAACATAAAGTTGTATAATATAAAAGTAAAATATTTAAGTTCTAAAGTTTAATAATGATAAAATTTAAAATTATTAATTGTTTGAAAATGGTTATCATTACAAAATTTCTTTACAAAAATAAATAATTTTTAATATTTTTTAGTTAGTTCAATAAACTATACAGAAAACTATTTTACCCCCTATATTAAATCATTAGTTAATAACTACTCACTGATACCAATAGCTGATAGACAGAGTATATGACAGTACTATCTATCAACATATAACTACCACTAGTACTATCTACCATCTACCAACATATAACACCATTAGTACTATCTACCAAATATATAACCAAATTAATGTCCACATAAAATGTCGAACCATTTCAGCTTTTTAAAAACTTTTCTATTCTATTTTATGGTATTGATAACAAAAAAAAAAAAAAAAAGTTCCAATAATAATAGCATCTTAATAACATCTTACGTATATTTTTTTTTTTTTTACAAACCAGATTTTACTTTTGGCAAAATAAATATTTTAAATATAGTACTCACATTTGAATTATAAATACACTAATAAATAATGAATTTTATGAAACAAGATTCATTTTTATAGATTTATTAAATGAAGTTAACCATAACAATACCATCCTCTTAAGATTTTCATTTCTTAACTGTATACAGTTAAAAAATACAATTCATAGCGTATTTTTTATACAAAAGAAAAAAACTCTAGTATAACTAAATTTATAATAATGATAAAAATAGTCAATGACGCATTTGAGTCAAACCTTTTCATTTTTAAAAGATATGTTGATCATAATAGCCAATCATTCGCCATATTGAAAATATTATATATTTTTTATTTATTGGCAGTTTCTAAATCTAAGCTATTGATTGTAACTCAATACTCATAGGAAAAAGACATTTTAATTAACAACTGAATCCACTTTTTGTCTACCAAGATATCCATTAATCAATAGTCGTTTACACTTGGTTGGTTGACATCTTGCCTATGTAATATGCAAATTACATGGGCAAGATGTCAACCAACAAAACTTAAAAAACTCTTTATCTGCAAAAACATGTCTATAGAACGATAAACAAAAAAAGTAGTAGGGGTACTGTAGTAAACATTTAATGAAAGACATAAAAATGATGAACATATATTAAATAAATATTTACCAATTTATTCCTTGTATTTAATTTACAAGCTTAAACCTTGTAAACAAAATATGAAAAAAATTTCCCACCGAACAACATGTTAAATTTTATCAAGAAAATAGACGATTATCTTTTTGGAGTCAGAAAACCACCATGAAAACAAACGATAATTAAATTAGTCCGGCGGGTTCAAATTCACATTGTGAATTTCACGTAGTAAATCAACCTGTGACTGATTTACCTTGTGCTGGGAGGCCATGCTCAGAGAGGTTATCGAAAAGTATTCAGCATGTATGCAAAAAAGTTGAAGATGTCAACTTAAAGACGGGCCGTCTTTAAATGTCAACTTAAAGACTTGGAATATCAACAGCTTGGAATATCTCGAACTTTGATCCAGAGGATTTAAAGGATTCCAAAACGTGCTCTGTTTAGTGCTGGGAGTGGTGGCAGCAGATTATAGTGCAAGATTAATGTATGCTTTTCATTTCCGAGGTATGGTGGCAGCAAAACGGTTCTACTTCCAATATATCTCGCCTGACAATGTAACTCTTTAGTCTCATTTTTGGACGAAGAATAATTTCACAAAATTCTGAAACCAACTGGCCGTCACGCTCACCTGACTTAACAGCTGCAAATTTTTCTATGGGGGTATTTAATAGAACCTACAATAAATATACAATAAGCCTTGAGCTATTTAGCAGTTGAAGGCCAACATTCGTGAAGAAATTCAAAACATAAACTTAGAAACATTACGACAGGTGATAGTTTACTCCTTAGAAAGAGTGCGTCAGTTTAAAGAGTAAAATAGTGGAAATTTAAAAGATATTATTTTCAAAATTAAATAGAATTTATTTCCAAGTAGTGTGTTTTCTGTTTATAAAGTAATAAATGCAAACTGAGAAAAAAATAAAAAATTATTTTAAATGGTCTAGTGAGTTTTGGTAATTTTGATAAAAATTTATATGAGAAGTATTTTTTAAGAACAAACCAATGTATTACATAAAATTACCTACAAAAGAAAATAAATAGAATATTGTAAAACATATTGAGTATTAAAGCTTTGGAGCTTTTTCAGAAAATGAATTTAAATATGACAAAGTCATAAAAGTCATTTTAGCTTCAAACAAAAGAATACATTTTACATTTTGCCAAATGCGAGAATTTTAATTTGAATAAATACATTCTTTGAATATTATACTTAGAGTATTATATCTTTCTTTAAATAAATTTTGAAAAATGGGTTATGCAATTTATAAATTAGAATACCTTTTTAAAGCATTAAAATTATCTAAAACAGAATATTTGATGTATAAGACTCAAAAGTTTTGTTTTAAAGTTCATTAGCCTTAATATTTACAAACAAAACGTCGAGGATCTATATTTATTTTACATCTTCGAATTATTTATACTGTGAATAAAATAGTCATCTTTTTGTAATGTTTCAATCAAAACTGTCCGCCACAACATGTTTTGAACATGTGTTCTGCAGAACACATGTTCAAACTTACAAGGACAGTAAAATATGCTAATTGCTTTTTAATTTTTAATACTAATAAGTGTTGCTTTAAGTAAAATACAATGTAAGCAACGTTGCTTACAATACATCATTATCTTACATAGTTTAGTACTATACTATGCAAGATAAATATGTGTTGTAACACATCAGCATATAACAAGAAAAAACTGCAGAAAGTAAAAATAAGCTATTATTTCAATTTCAAAACTAATGAAAACGCTAAGAGTATACCATTTAAAGTATATTATTATGTTGAAGAACAATCGTTATGCCATCGATTACTGATCTAATTAGATCATTAATTGATGGCCGGTGGAAAATGAGTTAGCGACTAGCTAGCTTTGTTGCAATTTTTGAGTAATTTTTTTTCTCGACAAATTGTGTCAATTTGTTTTTCACGTCTAAATAAACTCGATTTTAAGTATTGGATCTAACATATTTATTGTAGTTTAACTCGTAACATTGCGATTTTATTACGACATGTCGCTATTTAGATATCAACATTACCAGGATACATCGTCACCTAAACATTCGTAGCAACAAGACAACAACAAATCTGTAGTTAGTCGATAGGTACATATTGTAGCTTTGTAGCTAGCAATATTATTACAACATATCGATAGCTACAGATTATAGGTATGTAGCTAACTATAACATAACGACTAATCTAAGGTTAGTTAATAGCTGCCTTTTGTAGCTTTTTAGTTAGCGATGTTGTTAGAATGTATTGATAGCTATATATTGTAGCTTTGTTGCCAACTACTAGATAACAACAGTTCCATAGTTACTAAGTGACTATAATCACATATCGCCTTAGCAATATGTTTATTTATATCGCGAGTTTTTAACTAGCAATTATAAAACAATATGTTATATTTATTGTTACTAGTTGTCACTAGCTAGGCTACATAGCTAGCAACGTTTACGTAGCTAGCTAGTATACGTAGCTAGAGAGCTAAGCTTGTCAACTTATGTAGCTAGAAATTCTTGTAGCCAAATCACTGTTTTTATCGTTACGAATATCTTTAGCTAGTTTCCAGCCGATTTCCCACCGGTGGCGCATCCATTGTTCTTAATAACTTCAGCTATTAACCTATGAGGTTTAGGATCAATAAGTTTGTCAATTTGAAACCGTTTATTTGTGATCAAGCAATTTTGTGATTAAAGTTCTGTACAGAATTATTCAGCATTTCTAAACCGACCATGCAAACGCAATTTATCATGAAGTTGTTTCCATATATTCTCAAAAGAATTTAAACACAAAGGTATTACGTCTTCCTTTATTCAAAATGAACAATTTATGATTAAATTGCTGTGCTGTTTAACAATTCGTCGTTGTTAAGTTAAGATAAGTTCCTAATGATTTAAAATGTTACAATTTTTATACTAATTAATACGACTCTATATAACATTATCACAACAGATATCTTTAACAATGATATTCAAAAAGGGATTCTAAAAACAAATACATCTAATCCTTCCCAATTTTCTTAGCAATTCAATCAAGCTCTACAATAAAAATTAACAACCAAAAAATTAAAACAAAAAATTAAAAAACGTATTTTTGACCACGCTAGTGTAGAACAGTTTAAAGAACAATTATCGTTATTGCATTAGAAACAAATAAACTTTAGTAGCAACGCAAACAATATTTATGAAATTCTTTTTAAAACATTTTATTCAGTTTATGATGCAACCTTTCCGATATGTGAAAAGACTCAAAGTCAAAAAAACTTGAAACCATCTTGGATTACTAAGGGATTTAAAAAATCATTCAAAACAAAACCAAAGTTAAACATAAGTTATTTAAAAATAAAATCAACCGCGACTGAAAAAACATACCAAGACTACAAGTATTTTTTTGAAAAAGTTCAGTAAAAGTAAATAAAAAATTACTATTCAAAAGGTCTTGATAAAGCTAAATATAATTTCCAATGCACTTGAGAAATAATAGAAGAAATCACTGGAAAAACAAAAAATGATGCTCAAACCCCTTACTGCAGATGATTAAAGCTGATAATAAAAGCATATGAGTCTAGTAATATAGCTCAAGAATTCAACAAATTCTTTATCAAAAATTGGTCCAAAACTTGCTAAAAAGATTCTTAACACCAAAGTCTTATTTGTTAATTTCTTTGTACTTACGGATAGTTGCATTTATTCTGATGAGTTTTTTTCTGATTTATCTTTTGAAGAGTTTGAAAAGCCTACAAATCTATGTAAAAAAACAAGAAGTTTTTCCTGATCAATTAAAAAATTTTCCAATTTTTAAAGATGACAGAAAAAATATTAGTAATTACCGCCATACCTCTGTCCTATTTACCTTTTCAATAACTTTAGAAAAAATTATGTACAATAGAATATTCAATTATTTCAATAACAATAACCTATTATACAAAAATGAATTTGGTTTTAAAAAAAATCTCAGCTGAACATGCAAGTATTCAGTTTGTACACAAAATCTCCCATTCTATTAAATATTCTCAATTTATATTGGGCATTTTTATTGATTTTTTTATTTTAATTATTATTTTTTTATTTTTGAATTTCATTTACTTTGCTGTTTAACAAAAATAATCAACATATATATACAAGAAAAAAAAGATATGACCGTAGAACGAAGTAGACAGTACACAGTGGGCCCAGAGGTCGAAATAGACAAAAAATATTTGTTTGAGAAAGTCTGTAAAAATTATTTATTCAGAAGGTCAGATAAATTTGTGGATAAATCAAAAAAAATTGTGTTTCTAGCTAATTTCTAAGTGATGATATGCAATTTTGAAGTTGATAAATTTTCTATTTTTATTGTGTATCTATAAAAGTTTAGTAAATTCGGTTAGTTTCCATTCAAAATGAATTTACCGACATGAAAATTGATAAACTACTTATGTAAAAGTTATTTTTAAATTGATATAGAATATATTTTTGAATAAATAAATTAAAAATGTGTTATTTTTTTATAATTTGTTTTTTCAAAGCTTTTAAAACTTAATTATGTAATTATGTTATAAATTTATGTTGTTGTTTTTTACAAAAAGATTAAATCTTAGATTTTTTCAAAAGTACTAACTTGCCTCTACTGTGTCATACATTTTTAAAATATTTAACATTTCTTCCTTTCAAATATTTTAAGGAGAACTGAGGCAAGTTAGCACTTTTTTTTATTTACATGATTTTAAAAAGTTGAACAGTGGTTATTATTATTATTATATTTCATAAAATATGTGAATATTTTATTTTTGCTTACAAATATGAAAATTTTTTATTTGGTTATTTAATATGATTTTGTGTTTGTTTCGGCAGAAGTAAAGTAAAATAAAAAATAAATGTAATGGAGGAAAATAAAAATGTAAAATACATCACAGAAATAGATTTATTCACACAACTTATTAAAGCTGACAAAACTGTCAAGTCAAATTCAATACAGGGTGGCCACTCAAATTTGAAAATGAAGTTCTATGACTTTTTCATGACTCTTCATAAACTTTTATGATAAATCACTAGAGTAAAATATTCAGTACTTGCCATGCACTAAGCTTTTGCAACTTAGTTATTATAAAATATGCAAACCAAAAACTAATTGGTAGAAAGTTCTGAAATCATGTCTAAAAAAAACTCTTTTTCTTTTACTTTTCTGATAACTTACACTGCAAAAATATCTGTTTTAAAAAGGACTTAGACTAGAATACTAGTACTTTTCTTTGAATACTAAAAGTATCACAAGTCGAAAAGAATAAAAATAATTTTAAAAAGTTCCATGACATTTCCATGATTTCCATGACCGGAGGCCACCCTGCAGTAACATATTCAGGCATTAAAAAAATACTTAATAAAAATTTTAAACTATCGGTTAATTCACTGGAGTTTGAAAATGTGTGTGAAAAAACATGGAAACATTATAAACGCCTGAAAGGGAAACATTTAAAGAAAAATGGATATGCCTTTATACTTTCACAAGCATCAAAAGATAATATTTATGAACTAGAGGATGCTTACATAGCAGAATGAAAAAATTAGGATTTTTTTTGCTTCATAAGGCATCTGTTTTCCAACAACCAATGAATTGCTTAGAGGAAGAAAAAAACTGCACCCTACAATTAGTAATGTTTTGACTGGAAGAGGTGTTTCTGTTCAATGCAAAGAGCTCGTAAAAATGACAATTGAATTTGTTTTGAATATAATTAAAGATTCTTTTATTCCAGCAGATGGCGATAAGTATCAGATGTGTTTTAAGGATGGTTGTGATAGAGTAGGGCAACAAGTATCGATGAAATTAAAAGAAATGATTGAAAGCAAATCAAATATGTTTCAATATGGTTTTATTCCTCTGAAACTAATATGCCATCGAGATAGTAAAAATATAACCCTGTAACAAAATTATTCACCAAATGCATCGAGATCATTACATCCTGTGTTTTTGATAAGAGAAACAGAAACTAATCAAGATTTGATAGATCTTATTGTCATAACTACTGATAACGCACGAGAAGAGCTAAATGCTGATGGAATGTGTTGTGCAGATTGTATACTTTGCAAAACAAAAACTACTGAGTGGACAGATATTAGGAGAAGTGAAGGATTTCTGATTAATCAATCATCAGAAAAAACTTGGATGCTGTACAAAAAGCTAGTTGATAAGCATGGTATCATTCCAACTAAAACTGGAGATTTTGCCAAACGAAAAGGACTGACTAAAAAACTACAAACCAAATCTGATCAAAAAAGTATATGTATTACACATTCATATATAAATAGCACTACCTGGTTTTTAAAACTACTTTCTCCGTGTCATATAGATTATAGACTTTCGGTTACAAAAACTGGACCACTTGGTGAACCAATACGTAATGCAAAAACAGGGTTATTACTAAAATAAAAGAAAACACTGGGCTGCAATATGTTGGATATGTTGTAACTCTGGTGAGAAGGGAGAAACATCTACAACAGGGTCACAAGGCCGTAGATTTGTTTCTGAAGAAATAATTTCTAGCATAAAAGATCTATGTTCTCCTATGTACAAAGATAGCATGTTACTACTACATTCTCAAATCAGTATAATACTTTGTATAGTTTCTTGTCAGCGTAAAATTAAAATAGACAAAATTCAGGAATTATGCAATAATGCTACACTTAAGGGGTATACTCCCCCATTTTTAAATATTGACAATAAATAACAACTTTTGACATAAAATGATTAACCATAGCATAAATGTAGAAAATTAAAAAAAAATTAAAAAAATTAGTCAACGGTTGCTGTGGTAACCGTAAAGAACTCCGAAAATAAGCAAAAAACAAGATTTGCGCTGGCCAAGTTTTAGCAAAAACTGATTAAAAAAGGCTGAATAAATCTTTGGAAACACAATTAGAATAGGTTTATGAGTGTTTTAAACAGAACAGATTTTTTTAAAAAAGGTTCTGGGCCTGAAGACTTGTGCTCTAAAGTTTACAATAGAAAAAAGTACATTTTTTGAAAAAATTAAATTAGCCATACTGTTTTATTCATAAGTATTTAAAAATACTGTTTTGTTTAAAACACAGCTTTTATAAAAAGGAAAATTTGTTGAAAATTTCAGATAAAACGCTCTAGCAGTTCTCTTGGAATTTTGGCCGGCATATTGAAAAACCTCAAACTGAGAAAACGCATAAAAACTGAAAATAAATGAATAAAGATCTACAAATATACGTAACATTATATATCGGACTATATTTAATATTAAAAACCTCCTGCTTCATATGTTTAACTTTCTTTTTCAGAGGTTTTGTCACTTTTCTTCAGTTGTTTAGCCCTTAACTTTTGATGATGCAACTTGTTATCGGATTTTAGTTTATAGATCGACCATTTAATGCGTGTTTTATTTATGTCGTTAGAACCGTTTAGTATATAAAAACCTAGAAGCATGTTCAGTTTTTCATATATTAGGATTAAAGACTTCATCCAAATGTTAAAATTGGCAACAGCATCAAAAACACCAAACTTCAGCAAAGTCACTGAGACATATTTTGTTTTTACTATGCGATCCCAAATTTTCCCATGGAAAGACTCATTTGCATTTTGCATTTCACCGTGCAGAAATTTTTTAAGCTTATCTTCTTTTGTGAGCTCTTCAAACACAGTTCTGATCTTGTATACAACCTTTAAAGGTAGACCAGGTCCTGGATTGTTGGTGTTAGTGCTATTTGCTTTGTCTCTGTTAAATTTATACCAGCTACTTACACCTGTTGGACAATGTGGATAGTGCCAATTATTTGCTTTTGATGATGCAACGTGAAAAGGGGTAGCAAGCGCTGCTGATTTCATGGCAACTAAATTACCAGTCTTCTGTCTAATTGCCACACCAAAGAAATTTTGCAGTCAATCAATTGTTGCATCTGTCAATCTACCACGACCGCCCAGTCCCCTAACTTTTTTTTCAATTTCAGGAGTCTGGTTCCAACACGCTTCTGATAGTGTCCAACAAATTCTAATTTATTTAATTTAATATTAGGATAAACATCCTTGACACTATTGTAACTTTTGCTATCTCCATCACCTAAAAAATTAATGTACTGCATAATAAGTTTTAATTGATCGCTGGAAAATACGACTGGTTCCTTCACACTTTATTCCACCTGCAGAACCAACAAAATTCATTTTACAAATGTGGGAATTTCTCCACTCAGCATAAGCAATAGAATCTTTTTTAGAAAGTTTTTGATTTAAGGAACATCCTCTGCATATTCGACTCATCACCTCAACATCTAAAACTTTTTTATTGTCTATTGAAAGTGCTGCAAATACACCATTCAATGATAAAAATCCCCTACGCTGCCATGTGCCATCACATGATGCACCAACATCAAGAATCTCATTAATGTCTTGACACTGTAGTCTTATATCAGAAACAGCATCAGTCATTGTTTCCTATGCAACTTTCTCAGTAATATTAGTAATTTTTAAAACATGTTTGTCATAGTTTTTTGGCGTCATTGGTTTTGGCATGTTCATGAGGGTTGTAAACCGTTCAATTCCGGAATGTCCTAATCCAAGAGTCCTCATTGTATATACTATTCGATTGTTTATATCAAGGTTTCCTTTTTTAACTTAGAAGTGCAAAAGTTATTTTGATATTTACACTTTAAATAAATAATAGAAAGTTCACATGCAAGTCCTTGCTTTTTGCTTTTGTTTTCAATGATTGCTAAAGTCGTTTGGAAACAAGTTGGACAGTTCAAAGCGCTAATAACATCAGACAAAATCGAACCATCAATAATTCTATATCCTGTCAGAACTTTGTTTTTAGTATTGGTACTTTGCGAAGAGAAGAGCTTAGCGTATCGAAGATGTCAGTTTGACTATTTACAGGTAATTCGATATTTACACTTAAAGATGGAAAATTTACATTATTTACACTCACACTGCTACGTAAAACTTTTCTATTAAAAATCTTTTTTCTTTTGCCTGCTCGCTTAGTTCTTACTTTAATTTAACAAAAAGTTTTGGTATTTATAGATATTTTTAGGTAAAACCATTATGATTTCTGAAACCCCCATATATTTAATTATCTAAATCAGATTTTTTTTTTTTTTGATTTTTTTTTGATTTATGGGGGAGTATACCCCTTAACATTATTACAAATATTCCATGAGCACAAGTTAACCACACTCTTCATGGAGTCCTTCATCATTCAGCTGAGTTAATAATTCTTAATAATGGTTATGGCCTCGGTAATTTATTGGAGGAAGGTCTTGAAGCAAACAACAAAGATATTAGGAATTATTTAAAACTTCTCTCTTGTAAGACATCCCATCTAGAACAACTTACAGATGTAATAAGTCGTCTTTTAGAGAGATCTTATCCTTGTGTTTTAAATCAAATTATCCATTCACATCCTCCAAAGTTATGCCAAGATTGTGGTTTAAGTGAGCATATAAGCAGATCTCATTAGCGTATGTTTTCAAAACCAAAGAGATATTTTGATGATATGTTTGAAAACCTTATTTATGATTAATTATAAAGTTATTAATATTTTTTACTATTCACTTATATTTTTTAATATTTAATTATCTAACTTTTTATCTTCATTTATGTTGCAAGTTCAAATCATTAGAACTCTTTCGTTATAATTTTATTATGCTTAGATTATTTTAAATACAAATTTGACAGAATACTTGTTTTTAAATACTAAACTTCTTATCAATAAAACAGTAGAAACCAGACCCTATACTAGTTAAATTTTTGAATTTTCTTTTTTTAAGTATATCTAATAAATTACTTTTTTAATTGTCATCTAAAAAAAGTTTAACTTTGAGTATTTATCAAAAAATACGAATTTATCAAAAATGACCAATTGTGGTAATTTGAACCCAGTCCAAAAATTTTATTTAATATTAAAAATTTAAATTTTCCTATAACAAGCAAAAAAATATCTTTCTAAAAAGTCCTCAATGAGTTTTCTAGGATTTCTTATTCATTAGTTATGATCCTATTTCCAAAACTTTGCCTTCTGGGCCCACTGTGCAGTAAAACCTTGTCAACAAGCACCGTTTTTGTATATAAAATATAAATATTTCTATTTACAATGATCTTTATAAAATAAAGAAATAAACAGACAGGGGCTCAAAAAAGATAAAGATGACAATACGTCATCGCAATCTTTTCATAGAGCCCCTATATATACTTTCAATAGAATATAGATATTATATTAATAACCCTAATGGGCATAAAACTGCTACACTAATCAGTAAATCAAGTAAAGATAAAAAAAAAACTGAAAAAATAGAATCAAATAACTTCAGAGTTTCTTAAGCACAAACGAATCTTGGTGCCTTAAATATTCTCAAACTAAGCATCTAGTTATACAGTTTATGTATAAAACAAAATGTGGGGTGTCTCCAAAAAGTTTTAAAACTTATTTTAAAGAAATTCACCATAAGTATTCTACAAAATTTTCTATAAACGACTTTGTTGTACCTAAATCTTATTCAAAACTGAGTTCTTATTCAATTCAGAATCGCGGATCATTATTTGGAAAAGTTTTCCAAACAATGTTGCCGAGAAAAATAATTCACTTATTCAGTTTAAAATTAAATCAAATTGGTGTTTATTACACACAGATATGGATTTATCTTGTTTCTTTTGAAATAGATCAATAAAATTATCTAAAACACTAAAAATCAACTAAAAAACAATGTAGTTATTTTAAGTTAATCTTAAATTCAATTACCCTGTAAGTTCAAAAACTAAATTTAATAGTTACTGACATTAATCATTTTTTAATCATGATATATTAAGAATAACTAGATGTCTGACTGCCGTAAATCGGTATAAGAAAAAGTAAAGCAAAAATCGGCCATTATGGGGGGCAAAATCTTTACGCTATTTATCAAAACAAAACAAATACGAAGTTTAGGATTTGTTTAATTTACGGTAATCAATAAAAATCGGTACACAGAAAAACTTGATGATATTTTGATTTTGATTTAAAATTTAATAATTATGTTAAATATGCATTGTTTTGTTAAACATTTTAAAATTATACTCATTTCATTTTTTTTGATTTTAAAATTTAAATTTGTATGATTTCAAAATTTAACATTCAACTCAAATCTTAGATTTAGTTGGATTTTAATCTATAATCTATTAACATTTTATGCACCTGTTAATCATAAATTACCCTCTGCAGTAATGCTAGGATATATTATAACATAACTGCAAGGTAAACAGAGTTAAAACTTGTAATGAAACATTTTATAAGGATGTCTTGACTATTAACTAAGCTTTGTGTGATGCAGCTTAGAGGTGGCATCAAGCTCTGTGTGACAACTTAGATGTGACATCATGCTCTGTGTGACACAACTTAGAGATTCCTTCTAGAAATGTTAGAATTTTATTTATGTTTAAATACTTTTTGTTATCATAAAAATCATTATTACTATTTTCTGTAATTGATTTACTGTTAATAATTAAATAAATTTAATTCAATGTTATATAACATATGTTACAATCTAGTGAGGTTTTCGATTCAAAAAAGCTCCATTTTCAAAATCTTTCCTCTATATTCCAATATAAACAGCAAATCAAGGAAAATTAACAGTTAATAAAACTCAATTTAATATTTTTATTTATAATATTTTCATATATATATATATATATATATATATATATATATATATATATATATATATATATATATATATTTAATAATTTATTATCCTTTTATATTGTTTATCTTATATTTATGTTATAAACCTTTGAGTATAATTGATTTATTTGATTGTCGACGAAGACCGATCATTGGTTTTTTTAAAACTTTTTCTGTATATAATTGGCCATATCTTTGCAGTCTGATTGTAAAAAAGTCATTTGCTAACATTTTTATTAGTTGTGTGGAATGCATGTCTTCGGTGGCAGCTTCATGCTCAGCATCGTGTTCATTTAGGTCTTTTAAAAATTTTTTTTTCACAAATAGTTTTATTAACTGCATAAATCATTTTCAGCTTAAGATTTCGCTCCACATTTATTTTCGGTCTTTTGAAATTGTCACCGCAGACATAAATTTTGAAAACGCTCTCGCATACTATTATAGTTAGTATAACATCATTTCTTGGAGCAATGAGCCCACCCCTATTTTGTACGTTAATCAATGAAAGAACTGATGTTCAATAAGAATGTTCCACATAATTGTTTTGAGATATAAGTGAGCTTGCACACACAGAACAGGCTATCTTTGATAATAATCTTCTTACAATAAATCCAGATGTATATTCTAGTATTGCTTCTTTACAGATAGAGGTATTATCAAGATATTTTTGAATTGCAACATATCAATATCAAAGTTTAAAAAATCTGTTTCTGAATTTGAATAACTTGCAGATTTTTTACTCCAGTTTAATGCAAAAATAGAGCCATTTGCAATATCCTCAAATGTTAAACAATTTGCATGCTTTGAGCCTACAATAGAATTGTGTAAAAGAATTCTTTTTAAAGATGACTTAAGTTGGATGATGTCATTAATGATATTATTGATGATATTATTAAATCTATACATTCCACGAATACAAGAGAACACTAACTCAAAATGACCTTGTGAAAATTTAAATGTTAAGCAAAATTTAAAAGGATGAACATTCAAAGTCAAAAGCTCATAGGCTAAGTGTTAAAGACTTTCTGCAGCCACAATTAACCCTAATACATAGGTTTTCCTCCAATGTTTTAATAATGGAGTACCGTTAGCATCTGTCAACTTTGATAAGTAGTTTATTATTTGTTCAAAAGTTGCATTCCAGTAAGGATAGTCATTTAAATTTAAAAAAAAGTCATTTTGAAAAAAGATTTTTAGAGTTCAGCATATCGAATAATTTGTCAATGACTCTTATAAAACTTATTGTTTCTTCATTTTACTTGAAATTTGGATGTTTGAAAAACATAAGAAATTCAATTGCATCTGCCACTGAACTACTAAGAGGGTAATTCCATCTCAAATGACCCAGGTCATGTATCTCAGATTTTGCTGATTTTATAAAGTTAAGAGTGCTTAGTAAAATAAGAAGTCCTTGAAAATTTTAGCCTCTGGCTCAAAGAAGATCCTTAAATATGACCATTTTACTTTTAGCAGATATTGCCGAGGCCCCTCTTGTTCCCTAAGAAATGCAACATATATTTGGAGGTTTCAAATCACATAACTTTAAAAATATTTGATTTTTTTTTTTAAATTTGCAACTGGCTGTTTTCAGAGGTGATAAATCCAATGAAATGATCAGAAGTGTAAAAAATTATTATTAAATACCTGTAATTATAAATTTAAATAAATTTAGGCAAATTTTTATATACCTATTTTTAATGCTCAAGAAACCCATGTGGCCTTGATGATACCAAAAAAATATATATTATACATTTTTCTATATTCAACGACTTTTCAAAAAATATAAAGATTTTGATCTGCAAGTAGATGGATTTTCATATATGGATAACGGGGTACGATCCCCACTTTTTTGTAGTGGAATTGATTTTTTGCTACCTTTCATACTAGCTGGAGCTCTAAAAATTTTGGCATTTTTGTAGTGCCAATAAGTGTGCATGTTAAAATTATTTTTAGGACCTCGAGACATTGAGGAAGTGTGTGTGTGTGGGGGGGGGGGGGGGGCGGCCTGAGCAAGTACCTCATCTAGTGATATATTTCTCACTACTTCCCGAAAAACTGCTCTGAAACTTTTTGCATTTGTGTATTCCTAATGAATGCGTGTTAAAATTGTTTCCGGGGCAGCCCGGGGAACTGGAGCCATGCCCTAATTATTTTCTTAAAAAAAAAAAAAAAAATTTTTCTTAATTTTTAATAAACTTAAGATAAATTTGAAAATATTGTCTTCAAAAAATTTTTTAGTTTGTACTTGTTCCGTTTTATTCAGTTATTTACAAAGTAAAATACAAAAATAAAAAGTTTCGAGATTGTGTTAAGATTTGCTTAGATGTGTCAATAGCCAAAGTATAGGTACGTCCAGTTGTTGTTAGAAGCGCATCAATGATATAAATTATGTTAGTAATTGGAACCCAACACTCATCTGCTCTAAATGTCGATAAAAGATTGTTAAAAGAAACATGCAGGTACATAAAAGTAACCATAACATCTTGCTCAATGCTATCAATTTCATTTATCATACTAATCCAATGAAACGTATCATATTTACACATAATAAATTTATCAATGTATTAATGTTAATTAGCTGATTAAATTGAACACTTTGAATACCAGAAAAAGAAAACATGCCTGTTATATTAAAATCTATACTTATTCATTTAAAGGTAACAGTATTTATAGACTATGGGTTAAATTAATGATAGCTTCTAGTTCCAGGAATTATTCTACTTAACTGAAAATATTTTTCTAAAGTGGTGCGCGATTCTGTTAGTATTTCTTTTATCAATCTTGAGAAAAATAACCCCTTCAATTTAACATCTGGTCATTTATGGGCCTTTGTAGACTTGCATTTGCAGTTAATCGTTTTACAGTGCCACCATTACCATCACATGGTGACTTACCATGACTTGTATCAAAAAATGTCTACTCTGCATCAATGTCAAAATCATCTTTATGGAAATAGATATTGAAAAGGTTTTTGTAGTTTTTATACTGTGCAGCACAACCATCACAAAAAATCTTTAAAATACTAGGATGATTTTCTTTTAAGTAATTAATTATTTATGTCTGATTACAAATTTCTGATTAAGTGCAGAAAATTACAAATGTGTAGTTTTCTGCACTTAAGACAATACAGTCTTTTACCAGCTTTTCTTTTTGTTGCCTTAGGTATCTTGCTTGACATTATGCAATGTAGGAATGAGCTGTTAATTTGTTAATTGCCTTTAATAACATCAGTTTGTATTCTTCGATTGTTTTTCTTTGACAGATTAATGTTGTTCTGTCTGTTTTCTTTTCTATTCAAAAAGTTTTAGATTATACAATGTAAAGTTCTGTTAAAATCATAACTTTAGATGGATGAATGTATTTAATCCATATAGTTGCAAATCAAAAATCCTATAGACATATGTACTTTCGTAAAGCATTTTAAGAAAAATTATTAAATACAGAATGTTCAAAAACCGAAGTGAACAAATATAAACCAAAAAATATTTTTTGAAACAATGTTTCCCAAGTAACCTTTACTTTATAAAAAATGCAAAAAAAACAACACTATTTTTTTGAGAAAAATGGGGTATCTCCCCCAGTGCTCCAGCCCTCTCGTCATCTGCCCTGAAAATAATTTTAACACATGTTCATTAGGAATACACAAATGCAGAAAGTTTCAGAACAGTTTGTCAGGGAAGTAGTGAGAAATCTATCACAAGATTCCACAACAAAAAAGTGGGGAATCTTGTGATAGATTTTACCCCAGTCTCCCCCCTAATGTCTTGGGGCCCTGTAAACAACTTTAACTTGCACATTCATTGGCTCTACAAAAGTGCCAAAATTTTCAGAGGTCCGACAAGGTAGTGAAAAATCAATTGCAATACTTTGCTACAAAAAAATGGGGACCATGCCTCATTATCCATATATGAAAATCCATATACTTGCAGTTCAAAATCTTTATATTATACGAGAGGGGCCTGGCCAACATCTGTTAAAAGTAAAAAGTTAATACTTCAGAACCATCTTAGAGCCAGAGGCTAATTTTTTCAAGGAATTCTTATTTTTCTAAGTTCTCTCAATTGCGTAAAAATCAGAAAAATCTTAGATGTAAGATGACATTATTAAAAATTTCTGGGTTATTTGACATGGAATTACCCAAGAGTTTGTGCAGCAAACTAAACATTCATTTTGTGACGCTGGAAATAAATATGTTTTATTGAAATTTTCATTAGCAAATTACAATCCTTCCTCTTCTTGTATTTCATATAGAGCTTTTATATGACTCCATTTAATGTATTTTCCATCACAATCTTTAACTACCTCTAAATCACATAATGCATTTCTAGCTAATTTTAGCATATGACTTGGGTCAGGGATTACATACAAGTAGTGATTATAGCCTTCAAAAGTAAATCTTCCATTAATTTTTTCTAGTCTTTTCTCAAATGTACATCCTAGTGATGCAACAGAATTAAAGTTGACATTCACACCATCAAATGTAATGCTACGTACATTAATTTTTTATCAGAAGAAATTTTTAATGCTGTTTTAATAAGACATGAAAATTTTCGGCTGTTATTTTACTACACAGTATATAGCCGATAGGTGTTTTTCAATGACCGCGTTATCTTACCAGCATAAATACCAATGCTTCTTTAGCTGGTGAATTTGTTTAATTGCAGCAATATCTTTTCCATAATCTGTAAAGCCAATGAATCAACCTGTCTTTTTATCGTTTAGAACTGATGTTTTGATTGCCATGGCATCTAAAATAAATGCACATCTTTATAATCAATGTCTCTGCTTTTATACTAATATCACTTTAAATATCTCCACAAAAAAAAAGGTTCACATCTACAGAATGAGACCAGTTGGTTAAAGAGCTTGAAGCAGGTAAATGGAGTATAGACCGTAGAAAAGTTGTATGCTTTAGGCGTAAAAATGCACTGTTACTGCAAATTTTTTAATTTCATCAGTATACCTATGCCCTTTTGGAAGTGAAGTATTGATTTTAAACTGATTTTTTATAATATCAAAAGTCAATCCACTAAAGGTTTCACAAAGAACATTAGCAGCATTCTTGGGGTCGGAGGTCACGTGACAAATCGGATTTTTATAGCTACCATAAATTAAATAAAACATAAAACTTTAGTTGTAAAATGTTTATTAAAAGACTTAATGTTTCCTAAGTATCCAATTATAGCAACTTGTTTGTTTAAGTTCTTTTATGGTTCGAAATACGCATTTTCAATTGAAACACAAAGCCTACAATGATAAAATTAAAAGTGAATTCCATGAAAAAGACATAGTTGATTAGCAATGATAGAACCTTTCTGTTTTTTCCTTACTCAAGCCTATCTGTAACTATTCCAAAAATACAATCATAATGATTTATTTCAAAATCGTAAAACTTTTTAGCAAGTTTTAGGTAGTGAATTTGCAGTGAACCTTTATAGTTTCACTGTTCATGGGAGTTTTGCTCATCAGTTACTTAGTGGACAAAAAGCGACAATCGCTATAAGGGGCCAGCCAATAAATTTCCACCATATGATTATATGCTGCAATATTTTTCTTGTGCTGACTGTAATATTTTGCTCTTGCTTATGAGATTCTATAAGGATTTCAAAGCAATTATGCATGTTAGTTTAGGAAACTTTGTCTTGAAAACAGGTGTTAATGTTTTATAAATATTAGCTCTGACTTGCATTTTTATCAAAAACTTTAGTTTTAAATACCAACCCATCCTGTTAGCATTTTTCAAGATTTTTTTCAGTATCTCAATAGTAAATGGAGTTAGTGATGATATCAAAGATTTTGCAGCTAAGAACAGTTTTTTCGAGGAGTTAACGAGCTTTAGAAGCATAAAAAATCTGTTGGTTCGCCTTCCGATTCATCTTTTGCATTGAAATCAGTTTGTAATTCAAACTTTTTTGTCAAAGCTAAAAATTGTTCGGTTAAAAAATTGTTATTTGATGCAACTTTTTGCATCAAATTATAATTTTTTTTAGGGAATTAAAAAAAATATAAAAAAGAGTGTAAAAGTTGAAATAAAAAACAAAAAGCAATATTTCAAAAGCACATATACTATAAACTAAATAAATTAAAGTTATCAAAGAATTGCAAATTTAATAAGATTTAACATAAAATCTTTGTATTTAAATGATTTTAATATAATTACAACTTTAATTTAGTATTGCAAATAAAAGATTATTAAACACAGTATATCATAATAATATATTATTATGATATACTGTAATATAACTGTTATGTATTTGTTGTTATTATTAACAGCGATATATGATAGTTCATATACTTTTATATAACTTCTATGCAGATTTTGTCCGTTGTTTTCTTTAATTTTTTATTTTTAATGACCAAAAACTATAAAGTATGTGTAGTGAAAAAGATATACTCTTAACAATCATTAAACTGCGGAGTGTATTAGAGTATAAATGTCTAATGTGTAGTGAAAAAAGTATAAAATTTACAATCATTAAACTAAGTTGTATAAACTTAACTTGTTTAGTTAACTATTTTTGCCTTATTTTATATCTGTCAAGCTCTGTATATTTAAAAGATGATGTTTGTTTTTTAAATTTGTTTTTGTCCATATTACTATATTCACCTAATATTATTATTATTATTACTTTAAAAAAAATATCAAAAATTTTTTTTATTTTTTTATTTTAATAATTACTAAAACTAAAACCCACCAGACAAATGTTGTTGTGAACAGACATAATGATACTTTGTTTTGGAATGCTATTATTTCGATTTGATAACTTGTAGTTATCAAATCAAAATTATAGTCTCCCAAAACAAAGTATCATTATGTCTGTATAATAATAATGTTATCCATAGCTCTTTTTTACATTTTATAAACAGGTATAGTCTCACTCGGCATGTTAATCAACCAACTCGCGAAAATAGCATCTTAGATCTTATTTTGAGAATCTTATTCTTCCTCTTCATTTATTAGTGATCTCTGTATTGAACCACCTATTGGTACTAGTGATCATAATGTAATCATATTCACTCCTAATTTAAGCTGCTTATATAATAAAGATGTAATTCCAGTTCAACAGTTCCACTGTTAGAAAAATGCAGATTACCAATCAATAAATATCTGAAAATGGATTGGAGTATTATCTTTCAAACATGTTTTAATATTGAAACTTTTTGGCATACTTTTTCTACTATACTAAATAACATTATTATACAATATAAAACTAAAGTGCAAGTCATTGAAGAGCATAAATCATTACATAAAATACATTATCCTCATTATGTCAAAAAGTTGATAAACAACAAACCAATCGCACGGAAAAGATCAAAAATAACAGGTAAACCTAATGACAAAGCAGCTTATAAATCAATTACCGCACTATGTTCTGATCTTATTAGAAAGTATCGTGCAGCAAAAGAACTTAAGATGATATGCAAAAACAACCTTAGTATTTTCTTTAAGTTTTTTAATAAAAAACTCAAAACCTGTAGTAAACTCAATGATATTGTCGATCTGATAATACCCTTTGTCAAAATAAAGAAGAAATATCTTGCATTTTTAATAACTTTTTTCAAGTGTTTTTACAGTCGATTATGTTTTATCTCCAAAGTTTATAGATCGTGTTAATGTAAATTCAACTTGTCGTCTGTTAACTGTCGTCTATTAACTGTCGTCTGTTAACTGTCGTCTGTTAACTGTCATCTATTAACTTTTCTTTTTCTACAGTAAAAAAGCACTGAGAACACTTAAACCCACCACATCTACTAGTCTAGATGGCATTTCCAACGTTTTGTACCAAACGTTTATCGATTCCCTTAGGCCATTTATTTGATACTTCATTTAAAGATGGTGCTTTACCGTTAGACTGGAAAGTAGCAAGCGTTATTCCAATTCACAAAGTAATTCACCCAATTCACCCAAATAATTATAGACCCATCTCCTTGACATCTACTTGTTTTCGGGTAAAGAAAAGAATTATTAAAAGGAAAATGGTAAATTATTTCTTATTCAATAACCTAATCACAAAAGAGCAGCATGGTTTTATTCGTAAACGTAGTACCTGTACTAATATTCTAGAAAGTCTTCATGACTGGAGATCAAATCCTCAGCGCCGTATTCCTACAAATATTATTTATTTTGATTTTAAGAAAGCATTCAATTCAGTTTCACATCCCAAGTTACTAATGAAATTACCCGCTTACGGAATAGTCGGTCATCTTCTGAATTAGCTAACTAATTTTCTGCACATTAGATCACAGGTGGTAAATTTAAACAATGTTACTTCCCACGCTATATCTGTAACAAGCGGTGTCCTACAGGGGAACGTTCTAGGACCTACTCTATTCTTATTGTTTATCAATGGTGTGAGTCACATTAATAAAGAGCTTGATGTCAAATTTAAACTGTTTGCTGATAATATTAAACTATATTCACTCTATAATGTATGTAGTCCTTAGACAGATCTTCACACAATTGCTAATCGTTTGTACGAATGGAGTTGTACTTGGCAACTCCAAATATCAACTGAAAAATCCTTTATCTGTACAATTGCAAACCAGAGTCAAAGCATAACCCATTGTGTTTATACCATAAGTAACCATGAACTTGCTCATCTTAACTGTATAAGAGATCTTGGAGTTACCATAGTTACCATATATACTTGGAGTTACCATAGATAGGAATCTTAAATTTAATTAACATATCAATCTTATCGCACATAAAGCTATGTTAAGAGCCTATCTTATTCTTAAATCTTTTTATTCACGAGATAGATCGCTGATAGTTAAAGCCTAATGTACTAATGTACGACCTATGCTTGAATATTGCTCTTTAGTATGGTCACCTTACACTATATGCCTGATTACTAAAATTGAGAAAGTGCAGCGTTTCTTTACTAAAAGAATTGCTGGTCTGTGGTCAGTTTCTTATGATAAGCGTCTACCATATTAAAGCTCAATACGTTAAAATATCAAATTTTTTTATTCTCAATTCTTACTCGGGTAATCGTGGTCATAACTTTAAACTGTACAAACACCATTGTATTTAAACATCGTAATTTAAAAAACACCAAGCACTAGCACCATTGTAATTTAAACAACACCAAGTGTTTCTTTTCTAATTGAATTGTTTATGTATGGAGCTGTTTATTTGAGAATGTGGTTTCTGCATTGTCTGCCTCAATGTTTAAGAACCATCTCGCTGTGCTGCTTCGTTCAACTGGATACGATTTTTTTCAAACTTGTTCCATCACTTGCCACAATTTAACATTTGAGTAAAAAAAATTTTTAATGTATACTCCAGTGTTAGCGGCCCTTCGTTTGTTTTCATATAAATAAATAAACTATAACAATAACAATATGTCTTCCCGTAAATTTATTACAATACATGAGCCACATAAAAGAAAGTAATATTTACACTGGATGGTTCACTCTCTTGTAGCATTGTTAAAACAAGAAGAGCGACCATGAAAATCGAAAAACATATACATGACAAAAAATAAAAATTACATACTTTCAAGATTAAATATTAAAACTAAGATTAAATATTAAATAATTTCAAGATTACATATCTAAGAAAAAAAACATCGGATAATCAAAAGAAAAAGAAAAAAAAAAGAAAATAAATAAAAAGTTATACTTTAATATAACAACCAATAAAATCATTGACTCATAAAAATTTTTGATTAATAAAATACAATTTGAGTTTGTTTTTTAATTCGTGTTTTTTTTTAACTCGTAAAAAGGACAGTCACTAAACTTAGTTTGAATGTAATTCCAGTCATTTATTGCAGAGTACATAAGGGAAGATTTGTCATAGAATTTAGTATTATACAATGGAACGAATAATCCACCTCTATGTGAGATTCTTATCAATTTAGTATGCAGCTTATTTATTAAGGAAAACCATTTGCTAAAAATAGATGGAAGCATATTATTTAGGCAGCCATGTACAAACTGGCAATTATCAATTTTGATGCGGTCATAAAAACTTAAGATTTGAAGATCTTTGCAAGAACTCTTAGTGTGAGAATTATAAGGAAGGAATTTAATTATTCTTATAGCTCTTTTTTGAATAATATTTAGTTGTTTTAGAAAGGACTTTTGTCCCCAAGATAGGCAGCAATATGTTAGGCGAGAGTTGAATAAAGCGAAATAAAGAGATTTTACAGTTTTTTCATTAACACAATATCTTAGTTTAGATAAGATAGTATTGTATCTGTTTAGTTTAATTGATAATTCATTTATTATAAACTATCTTGGAATAAGAGTATAAACTATTTTGGAATAAAAATAAATGAAAGTTTAACTTGGAAATGCCATAAAAATTTTATATGGCATTTCCAAATTAAAATTTAATCTATTTTTATTTCAAGAATTCAAGTTTATACTCTTTTGTGGGAGTAGTTTATTACCATTTAATTTAATCTTAAATTGACTATCTATGTTATTGTATCTTGGTTTGAAAACTAATAGCTCAGTTTTATTGCTATTAGGAGTTATTTTATGGACATTTTACTGATTGCAAAGTTTTTTGAGATCATAGCTGATATATTTGTTCATTTTTTAATAGATTTACTGAGATAAATAATATTTGTGTCACCAGCAAAGTGCTGGACTCTACAGAACTTAATTGCTTTAGATAGATCATTTATGTAGATTAATAATAATAATAACAATAATATCTTCATATGGAAGTATGTAAAATCTTAACTCTGTGAATTATTATTCTTTAAAAATAGAAAACACACAGCAACTTCAAGGCAATATTTATGTATATATGTTCCTGACTCGATAAAATTATTTGTTGTCCCTAGTCCATAATGGTAGCCCATTTTCCCGGTATTCGTGACGCGACTCCCACCCGAAGAATCTTCAGAAACAATTTTTTTTTTTTTGCTTAGATTTTTTAGCATAACCTATAATGAACTTTTTTTTTTCTTTTCGTCGCAACTTTTGATAGTCGATAGTGTTCTTTTAAAAATAATAGTATCATCATTAGTAATTTTGTTACTATTTTTGACAACATTAAAGCTACTATTTATATCCACCTGGCAATCAATACTCACTGTTGTTTCTGAAATAACACTATTGGGAATATAAATTTCGTTACTTTTAGCAGCAACGTTATTGTTATCACTTATATCCAAATGGAAATCGATATGATGGTGACTTCTGAAACTTTTGTTAATAAGTCTCTTTTTATTTGTTTGTGGCGATATAGAACTAAACTTTCTTTTGACTTTTAGTTTTGAATCAATAGTAATAGATGGCACAGAAAAAGGTTTTAATTTAGGTTTGTTATTAAAATAAGGTATATTTTAATTTGAAGGTAAAAAGTGATCACTACATATGCGGCTGTGCTCAGTAGGAATAAATGTTTCACTTTTTATAGCAAGAATCCATTTTTTACAGAGTTCTCTATTATAAATTGGAAGTTTATGAAATGATCTGTTGTCGTTATTCATTGCTCCATTTGTGCAATTTGCTGCAGCACAAGAATTAACCATGATTTATAAAATATGAATATCAAATATCGAATATTATTTGATCCAAACAACTGTGATTTACTATTTTTTAAATTTGCCCCCATAATGGCCGATTTTTGCTTCAAAAAATCAATAAGAGTAATATTTTAGTAAAGTAGTTCAAATTGTGATACCTGCTTGAAATTTTCAGGAAGTGAATGAATTATGAATTAAAAGAATTCAAAAAAAAAAGAACCCATTCTAAAAATATTTTGAAGTCCTTGGGCGACCCCCAGCTGAGATGTCTGCAAAAACTATATAATCTTCTAAACAAACGATATAAGGTTGCATTAAGAGCAGATTTTAAAAAAAAAATGATTCAAAATAAACACCTATACCGCATTACTAATTAAAATATGATTAAAAGCATTAAAAAATGTTGTATTTATATTTCAAATATATATATATATTTCAAAGAAATAGAATTAGTTTAGTTCAAAATTTGGTAAAAACTTATTAATAATGAGATTTGTTCATTTTTATTCTAAACACTGACCAGAACACTCTGTTTGCATTTACCAGGGCCTACGAAATTGGTTTCAAAGTGGAGGAGCACAACCGTCTATTTCTAAAAAAAGTCCTCTATATCTAGAAATTTCTAAAAAATTAAAAAAAAAGCTTCTTCAGAAAAAAGTGTGGATGGGAGGAGGCAGTGCCCTCTAGTGTCTTCGGGTAAAATCTGTTGTGGCACCAAGGATTGTTCCCAATGACAGTATGTAAATAATTATATGTGAATACCATTTTTAAATATTTGGCTAAACAATATTTTTTGAATAAGTTTATAAACTAGCAAACACTAGAGGTACAAAAAACGTACAATGTACGTTCAGCTTACAGTCGTATGACAATTTATTATGGCCACCTACATTTTTTCTAGAAACTCTAGAAAAATTGTGATTTTCCTTCAGTTTTTACAATTTAATCTACCAAAGACGTATTCTAATAAAAAATTAGGTTGTGTGTTAATAAAAAATTACCATTTTATAAGAATAAATACACTTTAATAAAAAATATTCATATAATATCTTAGTTACAATCAATATTTTGTAACCCCCTCTTTTGCATCGATTACTGCCTGTACCCTTTTAGGCATGCTTTTTATGCAGTTTTCTGCCATTTCCTGCAATCTTGCATTGTGGTTCCAATGTTTTATAATACTTTCTATTAGAACCACCTTGTTTGTAATATTTTCCTTGGTCACCTCCTTTTTTAATAGCTCCAAAACATTCTCTATAGGATTGAGATCCGGCGAATTTTCCGGCCTGTCTAACAATGGAATATTTTTATTTTTCAAAAAGATTTTGATAGACTTAGCCGTATGGCATGGTGCTCCATCTTGCATGAATGTTTTGTTTTCCTCTGGACCAAACCATTCCGTCAATTGGGGTAACAATCTTTGTTCCAGGACATTTTTATACTGCACCTGGTTCATTATCCCTTGAACAATGTACAGCCTTCCCATTCCTTTCCCAAAAATGACCGACCAAATCATCACCGAGGTTGGATGTTTGACGGTTTGAATAATACAGCTACTTAAATATTTCTCTCCAACCTTCCTTTTCACGTATTGTGCTTTTTTTGATAAGACTTGGAACGTGCTCTCATCACTAAAGCAAACCTAAAAATATTATACGATGGTTCATTGACCACAATGCATGGATTATCTAAAAAATTTAAAGTATTATTTAATAAAATAATCTGTTATACCGTTTTCCAATCGTCTTCAGTCTAATTTCTATATTTTTTTGCCCATTCTAATCGCTTCTCCATCATTTTTGGCGTTAATTTTGGCTTTTTAGCCGGACGTCTTGAGCTGTAGCCAAGATCGTGTAGACGACGCTGAACCGTTCTCTTGGACATCTTAATACCAGAGCTCTCCAACTTCTTAGTGATATCATCATTTGATGCTAGCCTATCTTCCAATACTATTTTGGTAAGAATTCTTTCACCTCGTGGAGTAAGAATTCTTTTTTTACCACAGTTCCCAGTCCTTTTTGGAGTCAAGTTTTCCATGTTGACAATTTTTTTTTGGATATTCTGCACTGACACTCTAGAAACATTACATCTTCTGGCGATTCCTCTTTGGGAAAAACCAGTATTTGTAAGAAGTGCTTGGATTTCACTTTTTTTTTCTAAAGATAAGTCCTTTTTTTTGCCCATTTCTAAAAAAATAACCAATTTTAGTACGAAAATTTCTATTATTACTTAAAATAATTTTAATCACAAAATACTGAGTGAAATAAAAATATTTTTATGTTAATATATGTAATGTAATATTCTTAAAGTAATATTAGTCGATTTGAGTACTTACTTTAATGATAACTTTGAAAAATATACCAAAACTAACAGAGAGTATTCACCACGTGCACTGTAAGAATAGCGGTCTCAAGATGGTGTCACACAAAATGGCTGTCAAAAATGACAGTGTTTACACCAGCATAAAATTTTAAATAATTTTGTCAACGTATAACTATATTGTATGCATCCAAATAAATTAATTTATATAATTTTGAACTATAATGCCAAGAAAACAAAAGATAAGCAAGGTATGTTAAAATTTATTGGGTGGCCATAATAAATTGTCATACGACTGTACGTCCTGAACGTCCAAGACCTTTTTAGAACTAAAATTTTTTTTTTTGGTCAGCGTGGAACGTTCAAAATACGTCTGTATTACATTCAGAAGTGTGCCTTTTTATAATAAAACGCAGATCAAACTAACATGTAAATTAAAATTAAAACCTGGTTTCATTAGGATAGGTCAAAAATATTTAGTTTTATGGTTAACATAAAACTAAATATTTTTGACCTTATTACGCATTTAACAACTACCGAATAAAAAATATTCATATATTTTTTATTCGGTAGTTGTTAAATGCGTGCGCTATTTTTTAATTTATTTCATAATTAATTATCGGCGTTATCGCACCAGCGGTAAAAAAAAATTTCGGTAAAATGCGGTAAAACACGTAATACGCATTTTTACCACACTGCGGTAAAATACGTATTACGCATTTTTACGCTTTCTTATTACAGAAACGGTAAAAATTGCGTAGAAACAGTAAAACTGCTTAAAAGTCGGTAATTCCCGTAATTTGTGTTAAAAGTTAGTAAAAGCGGTAATTATTATAGTAAAATAGCGTGAAAAATTACTTTGTTTTTATCAAGTTGGATAGTTGTTAAATAATTAATTACCTCCTAAAATTAAACTAGCCTCCGATATAAGCTTGACTAAGGTCAAGAAAGACTAACAGTCTCAAAGTTCTTACTTCAGTGATCTAATTAGTATACCAAAACCACTACCAAATTAAACCATCTTAAAAAAACTGTCTCTTTGGAATTATTTTACCAAGCTTGTCAGAGAAGAAGATAACATCTCTGGCTCTGGCAGAAAATCAGGATTTGCTAAGTGCAATAAGTGCAAAAAAGTGATTAAGCTGTGTCAAGGTAGCACCAGTGGAGTTAAAGCTCACTTAAAGTAAGTGTTTTACTCTTACTATAATTTAGTATATTTTAAACTACTGATCTCAAAATATAACTGGATAGCGTTTTCCATTGTTTTTTTGGAAAAAAATTGAAGCCAAAATTGGTCCAAAATGGCGGCGATCAAAGTATTTAGCGGTGAACGATGTACATCTTATAAGACTTTAAAGTAATATGAAAGAAAATAATTAAACAGAGTTTTGAAAGAAAAACAAGACAATGAAATAAATTTTTAAAAAGTTTAAAGAAATGATATGATTTAAAAAAAAATTAGACAATTAAGTATTAAAAAATTTATAAAATATAAAAAAATGTAAGTATTAAAGTTCAAAATATTCGATATACTTTTTAAGTGCAATTTACGATTAAATTAGTATTTATCTATAATTAATGTACCTTTTAATTCTTAGTTACCCGATGCAGTGTGTTAGAAGGTTGATAACATAACTGCATGGTAAGTGGCAGTGGTGTCTACCAACAATTTCGACAAATTTTATATTTTTGATAACACAGCATGCAATTGTGTTACTAACCTTCTAGCACAAGTATTGAGTAGTTAAGAACTAAAAGATACATAAATTATATAGTAAAATGCTAATTATTTTGAATTTGAGATTTCTGCACAAGCAAACAAATACTTTTTCTTCATTACTATTGAACAAACTAAAATTAAAACTCGTACTTAGTTTTACTGAGAACTTGTTTTTTATTTTATTATATTTATTCTGAAAAACAAAAGACAGAAAGTTATTATATAACAAGTTATTGTAACAATATGTTTTGTAAAATAAAAAAATATTTATATTTGAAATTTATATAAATGTGTAATATTCCGTTATTTTTATAAAAAAAATCTTATGCTAAACAAAAAAACAGATTTTTATTTGAAGCTTAGCAATATTTGATCTTAAGATATAAAACTTGATTATCATCAGTTTCTTAATTTTCATATAGCCATTCCTTATATCCGCCGCCATCTTGGGAGGCCATAACTGGCTTCAAAAAATTTTCCGTATACGCCTATCCAGTTACATTTTGAGATCAGCGATTTTAAACTCCAGTAACTTTGCGTAAATGCGGTAAAATTCACGAAAACCCGGAGTTTCTGAGTAAAATGCGACATTTTTTGATAAAAAAATAATATTTTGAATTACTCAAAACACACTAATGTGTCTTGTGGTTTATGTATTTACTTTTTATGAATCATCTACTACTGAAGCATTGTAATTCGCATCCTTTTAAACATATATAATCACACTATTTTCTTTTAGATCCTGCAATCCGCTATTTTTTACCAGATGCACAAAGTCGATAATGAAAATAAAGAGAAGAAACTTAAAGAAAAGAGGAATGCTCAAGCAGAGGCTGATAAGTCCAGTACCATAAGAGGATATTATGGTCCTATTAATAAAAATGAAGAAAACAATCACGGAAAGCAAAGAGATCAGTGATCATCTAACCTGTGCTGATCATTTGCTCAACACTTGCTTAACAAAGGCTGAAGAAAAATCAGAAGGAATTAATGCTATAATTAAGAAATGTAAAGGACTTGCTCAAAGGACCCACCAAAGTTCATTGGACTGGCAGGACAGTAAGAAAGCGTGCGTGCAAGCAAATATAGAACCAGTCAAGATCATTCAGCCAACAGTAACGAGATGGAATTCTAACTTTATGATACTTAAGTCAATCCTCAGATTGAAGGCTGGTTTACTGGTTGCTTTTGAAACTTTAAATAAATCAGATCTTCAAAGTTTGATTCCGGATGAGTTAGAGTTTGATAGTACTTGTATTACAAAATGTTTCTTGCAGAATTGGTAGCAAACTGAAACATTTTATTGTTCCAGTGGTCAAGAAATATTTTGTAATACAACTGCTATAAAACAAATGGGAGTACTGGCATTATTTTGTAAGCTTCTTAGTGGACCATGGATGACTAAGTTTTATGTATCAGCTGATGATGCAAGCTTTGATCATGTCACTGGTATCCAGGTAATAAAAAATGTTCTAAAAGAAGTTACTAATTGCAAGTCTGATCCAGCTGCACTATTTTGCAGAAAAATGGATTTTTTTGGAACACCGCTTGCCCCTAATATTTTACAATCTATTACAACTTTATGCCCCATTGATGAGCAACTTGTAAAAATGACTTCAGCTTGTCTTAATGCACTTGAAAAAGTCTTGACGCGTCAATGTAAAAGATATTTCTCCCTTTCTATTACAGCAGCACTCAAAAAGGAGACAGCGAGTGCATGGCTTCACAATATAGACAAAAGGTAGTTAAGTGGTCTATTTGCATAGCACGCAAAAAAAGAATGAAGACACGACTACAGCATAATGAAATTCGAGCAGAGATTACTGGTAGACTGAGTTGTAAACGCCAAAAAATGGACGAAAAACAAAAAAGAAAGTTAGAGCGTGAGCTCTGTATTTTAACAATAAAATAATGCATAAATATAAACACTTAACTGCAAAGTTGAAGATTTAAATGATGTCAGAGAGAATTGTTGGCAGAAAACTTGGTCATGAGTGGTATGATGCTGACAATTCTAAATTCGTCATTTTTGATGGTAGAGTTGAAAAGGTAAACAAGAGATTACAAGACAGAATTTACACTATTTCCTACTGGAAAAAAAATGAAACAGATATGGAAGCTGTTGAATATAAGATGAAAAAAATACAAATTGCTGCTGATGTTATAACAGGTGAACTAATATTTTCTTAAATGAAATATAAATATTATTGATATGCTATTTTATTTTTAATTTTGATAATTTCAAGTATACAGATAAGTAAAATAATAGATAATAATCATAACATAATAATAACAATCAATAAAAATTAATAGTTATAACAAAATAATTTTAAAACAAGATAATCATTAAAAGTTAAAACATATCAGAAAATTAATAAAACCAAGTAATAAAATTATATATATATATATATATATATATATATATATATATATATATATATATATATATATATATATATATATATATATATATATATATATATTTGATTATATATAAAATATAATAAACATTTTATATAATATAAAATAATTTATAATTTAAAATATTTTTGTTTTTTATATATTTTAAAATTACCAACAGAGTACCGCAAGTTTTGTAGCTTGCAAATATGGTGCAGCAAGTTTTGTAGCTTGCAAAAAGAGTACTGCAAGTTTTTTAGCTTGTAAATATGGTACAGCAAGTTTTTTAGCTTGCAAAAAGAGTACTGCAAGTTTTTTAGCTTGCAAATATGGTACAGCAAGCTTTGTAGCTTGCAAAAAGAGTACTGCAAGTTTTTTAGTTTGCAAATATGGTACAGCAAGTTTTGTAGCTTGCAAAAAAAGTACTGCAAGTTTTGTAGCTTGCATTAATATTTTTGATAGACGGTTCTGGCTTACCTTCACGTGGTGTCTATTGTTAAAAATGATTTATTTAGTTTCTATATTAGAATTTTAAATAATTTCATTTACTAAAAGCCCAGACATAAATTTATTATATTTTGTACTTTAAAAATTTATATTTTGTACTTTAAAAATATAATTTTTAAAATTAGTTTTATCTTTGGCTTATTTTTAGGGTGGATAATCCAACTTTCATCTTGTAATGTGGTAAGATTTGTAAAGTTATGTCTCTCTTTTTAAATAAACACAATTTAAAAACATTTATAAAATTTTTAATGACATTTTTTTCAAGTTTGAATAAGAAGGCGGGGGGGGGGGCGTTGGGCGTGGCACACACCCCTTCCCTAACTAACATATTAAAATAATTTGAATACTTATTTCTCTTTTTCCATGAAATCAATTTATAGCCTTTTTTCAAATATTTAAAAAAACTTTTTTTTTAGGTTAAATAAGACTGGGCGGGAAGGGGCGTTGGACATGGCAAATGTCCAACGCCCTTATATGCTTTAAAGTAAGAAAATATAATTTAGACTTTTTTTAACACAAAATATATTCAGTGTTTTTTAAGTTAAAGTATTTATAAGAATGTTACATTTCACTTGGCGGGTGTTAAAACGTAACAAAGACATCCACCCTTTAATTCTAAAATAGACCTCTAATATTTGAAAATGGAATGGAAGCAAATTAGAACAACTTTTTGTGTTTAAAGATAACATATTTTATCAGGAAAACACTCTTTCGTGTGAAAAACTTATATTTTTTTAAAGTTATGATGGTGTTCCGGTACCCCCTCTGGCCCTCTAGACACCCCTTTATCTACAGAGTTATATGAAATTGCAGCCTACTCTTACATCTATCTTTTGATACCAAGATATAGGCATTTGGATAAGATTTGACAAAGTTATAACAATTTAAGTAAAAAAAAAAAAAATTTTGTAACCAGTTTCTTCAATAAATCCATTTATCGAAAATTTGCTACTAAAAGCGTCATAACTTTTTTTTAAATTGTTCGTTTTTAATAATTTTTTCACCTTTGAAATACTGTACTGAAGGGCTTTCTAATGATATATAACATTCTAGGATATGCTCAATCTAAAAAAATCAGTCCACGTACCTAATATATACATATATATATATATATATATATATATATATATATGTATATATATATATATATATATATATATATATATATATATATATATATATATATATATATTATATATATATATAACACATCGCTCAATAAGTCCGTAGGATAGCTAATAAAATAACAACATTTTGACATAATTTGATTTTATTCATCAACATAGTCTCCTTTTAAGGCGATACAGTCATTCCAGCGCTTCTCTAACTTTTCGATACCATGTTTGTAGAACGATTTATCTTTTCCTTCAAAATATGCTTCAGTTTCGGCGATGACCTCCTCATTCGATCCAAATCTCTTTCCCTGGAGCATCCTTTTGAGATCTGAGAACAGCCAATAATCACTGGGGGCCAAATCAGGCGAGTATGGTGGATGGGGCAACAATTCGAAGTGTAATTCATTCATTTTTACCATTGTTTTCATTGACTTGTGACACGGTGCATTGTCTTGATGAAAGAGAATTTCTTTCTTCTTCGTGTGCGGTCGCTTTTCATCAATTACAGCCTTCAATCGTTCCAATAATGCCATGTAATATTCGCTGTTGATCGTTTTACCTTTCTCAAGATAATCAATGAACAATATACCATGGCTATCCCAAAATATGGAGGCCATAACCTTGCCAGCAGAAGTTTGAGCCTTTGGGCGCTTTGGGCGGCTTTCACCCGCTGGTGTCCACTCAGTCGACTGTCGATTTGACTCAGGAGTGAAATGGTGGATCCATGTTTCATCCATTGTGACGTAGCGATGCAAAAAATCCTTTTTATCTCGGTGAAATAGTGCCAGACATGCTTCAGAATCATCGATTCGTTGTTGTTTTTGGTCCGGTGTTAGCAAACGCGGCACCCATTTCGAACAAAGCTTTCTCATACCCAAATGTTCGTGTAATATTGTAAACACACTGCCTTCTGATATCTTTATGGCCTCGGCAATCTCCTTCAATTTCAATTTGCGGTCTGATAAGACGATTTTATGGATTTTTTTGATGTTTTCCTCAGTAACTGCCGAATTTGGGCGACCGGAGCGTTCAGCATTATCGGTGTTTGTACGACCACGTTTAAAGTCAGCAAACCACTTTTCAACCATTTGCCTCCATGGAGAGGAGTCCGACTAACACTTATCAAGCCATTGTTTGGTCTGCACCGTTTTTTTTCCCATCAAAAAGCAATGCTTAATGAGCACACGAAATTCTGATTTTTCCATTTTTTTCAATTCACAAAAGTTGATTCAATCGTTCACACACTAACTTGGTAAATAATGGTCCGATTGTCATGAAACTTTGACAGATATCGTTTGAAGGTTGGTACTTTCTAAAAACAATACGGATTCGGTATTTGTGTTGCCATCTATATGTCATCCTACGGACTTATTGAGCGATGTGTTATATATATATATATATATATATATATATATATATATATATATATATATATATATATATATATATATATATATATATATATATATATTATATATATATATATATATATATATACATATATATATATATATATATATATATATATATATATATATGTGTGTGTGTGTATATACATATATATACACGTGTGTGTGCCCGTTTGTGTTTGCATATGCATAATAAAACTATTATATATAATAGTTGCACACACAAAGAAATTTACTTTTCATGTAAATTTTTAGTGGTTGATTGATTTCGTAGTCCTTGTGTTAGTGACTGGTGAATTGAACCTTTTGGATTCAAATTAGTGACAAATTATTCAAGCAATTATTCTAAAGGTAAACCATTACAGTAAACAAATATTTTTGTGTTTTACTTTTGTTTGCTGCTTGTTGAAAATTATGCTACTTTTTGATAGTTATAGCAATGAGTTACTGGACAAAGCGAAGAAAGATTCTAGGCGAAGTGCAACATATTTTAACTGAAATAATTGACACTGAAATGCATAATATTGGTGATAGAGAGGAATGGGCTATGGCAAGTTTATCACCTCGATTGTCTGAAACATTGATGGTTCCTCTTACTGAAATCAGTACCCAAACTCCTTCACTCAACCCTTTATTCAACAATTGCAGTGAGACATCAGAGACTAATTTTGCATCATCTTTGCATAATCCTGATGAAAATGGTGAACTTGAAAATGCAATTTTGAATGATTCTGATTCTGACGAAAGCTCTCAGTTCAGTAGGATGGAAGAACTTGTAACAGATTTGGCATCATGGTCATGTTTTTTTAATATTACACTTACTGCGTTAGCTGCTTTGCTGACCATTTTACGAAAATATTTTCCTGATTTGCCAAAAAGTCCCAAAACAGTAATGCAATCTGAAATCAACAAGAAAGATGTACGTGACGGTTCATATTGTTATTTTGGCATAAAGCAAGGGGTTGTTAATAGATTGTCCCAGTTAGTTGCTAACTATATTACAGTGAATCAAGTAATTACATTACAATTTAACTTTGACGGATTGCCATTATTTAAAAGTTCAAATATACAGTTGTGGCCAATTCTGTGTTTGATGGAACATTTTGATGGTATGATTCAAACAAATAAGGAGCCGTTTACAGTTGCATTATACTGTGGAAAGAGCAAGCCAACGAATATCAATGCATTTTTGAAAGACTTCGTTGAGGAAATCAAAAAGCTTCAGGAAACAGGAATCACATTTAACAATGTGAGTTACAAAATAAAAATTTTTTCTCTGGTTTGTGACACCCCAGCGTGTGCTTATATTAAATGTATTAAGGGTCATAGTGCATATCATGGATGTGATGAATGTGAACAACGTGGTGTTTATACTAGGCGTGTAACATTTCCGGAAACAGCAGCAGTTCTTAGAACAGATTCGTCATTTCTAGAAATGAAAGATCAGAAACATCATCTTGGAGAACTTGTGGCTATCCCATTGTTAGGCATGATATCACAGGCACCTGCAGACTACATGCATTTAGTTTGCCTTGGCGTAATGAGGAAAATGGTTTTTATGTGGCTCAAAGGACCTTTAGCCACCAGACTTGGCCCATGTATGGTCAAAGAACTATCAGAAAAATTGGTTGACATGAGATCTTACATTCCCTCGGAATTCGCACGTAAGCCACGATCATTTCACGAATTTGAATGTTGAAAAGCGACAGAATTTAGGCAACTGTTGCTTTATACAGGCATGGTTTGCTTTGATGGGATTCTTTCACCTCCACTCTATAATAATTTTATGCTTTTATCTGTCGCAATAAGCATCTTGCTAAGTGAATTTCTATGCAAGAAATATGCTTCGTATGCGCATAGTTTGTTATTGCTATTTGTAGAACACGTCTCTGAGCTATATGGTAAAGAAATAATTACATATAATATGCATGGGCTAGTACATTTGTCAAATGATGCCAGAGCATTTGGTCCTCTGGACAATATTTCATCATTTCCATTTGAGAACTATTTATCGCAATTAAAGAAACTTGTGCGACAGCCTCACTTGCCTTTGCAGCAAATAGTTCGAAGACTTGGTGAGAAGAGAGTTATTGAACTAAAAAAACAAAACAAAAGTGAACATAATAGTACATACTTCAAGAAAGAGCATTATAATGGACCAGTTGTCAAATCGTTGAAAGTATGTGCTCAGTACAGGGAATTGTTTACCAAACGTTGGTGCATAAAAGTCGCAGATGGAGATAATTGTTTTAGCTTGAACAATGGCAAAGTAGTTATTG
>NC_088925.1:24087500-24150000 GCF_038396675.1 Hydra vulgaris
AAACTCGAATCATTTTTTGTTTTCAAATTGAATCTCGAATCACTTTTCCAATTCGATTCAAAATTGAGGATTAGCATGGCCCTAATATATATATATATATATATATATATATATATATATATATATATATATATATATATATATATATATACATATATTAATATAATATTTGTTAATATTACCTAAACAAAATAGTTGTTGTTTTAAATGTGTTAGAAGACAAATAATGTAATTAAATTTCCAAGTATATAAAAATATTGCATTTCATGTAATTTATTTTTGCTTTTTGAGTGTGTTTAGTATTCAGAAATATCTTGAAGATGGCAATGATAATAGTGATGAGTATTCTGACAAGGATTATCAGCAACTTCTTAAACAGAAACAACCCCATTGCCAAATTTCTAAGAAAAGGGAAGGTTCTGCAGAAGGGAGCAACAGTCGTTCGAAAAAAAAATCTCACAAACCAGCTCCTACAGCACCTCCATTTCCTGTGTCAATTCAATGCTCTTTAACACCTATGTCTCCAGTTGTCAATGAGCAAGCCATAACGGAATCAACTTCACAGCCTCTCTCTGTAGCCATTGAAAGAGGTTCTGTGTTATCTACACCACATGTAGCTAGTCAACAGTCTGCAACACCTACAACTGTGGTTTGTCAACAATCTGCAACACCTGCAACCGTGGCTAGTATATTTACTCTTCTAGTTAAACTGAAAGGCCAAGTAACTAATCTTCAGAAGCAGACCAACTACAACACTACTATGTTGCAGACTTTGTCACAAGGTGGGATACAAGAAGATGGAAATATTTTTGAAGCTCTTGATCTTCCTGTGTGTGACCTGAAACAGCTGCAGCAGCTTGAAGGTATTATTACTAGAGGGTAAAAATATATGAAACCATCCAGACCATGACACCCTTACGTCTCAGAATTTGTTTATTTTTACACCACTTGCAGTCCATATCAAAAAAATAATAACTGCGTTATTATTTTTTTGATATTTTTTTGATATTTTAGTTAAAAATAACCATTGCTATTTTTAACTAAAATAAAATTTTAGTTAAAAATACCAATGGGTTCCAGAGATATCATCACTTGAAATAATGCTGACTCAGCATTTTAGTGATTTTCTGAACAAAGCAACTTTGACATACAGTATCTTCATAATGGCTTGGGGAAATTTCCTAAAATTTGGTACTCTAATAGATTTTAACTTGAGAAATCCAAAAATAGCACTCTTAAGACTCGATTATCTCAAGAAATGCCTCATCCAATTTTGTTCAAAATTATTGACTTGTAAATTAGTGATTTTTGGAGGTAAAATGAAGACTGTGGCCCAAAATCCCGAGTAAAAAGTTTAATTGTATATCATTATTTCATCTTAGGTCTACTGAAAAAAATTAGATTCTCTCTAATACATGATCAAAATTTGCATTTAAAAATGGTGTCTTTTTAGAAAAATTTAAATTTTGTAACAAAAGCAATTAAAATATTTTGTAAAACATTTATTTGAATAAAACATCAAATAGTGTCATTTATTGACTAGTTTAGGATATTTATAGTCATGGGCGAAGGGAGATACCCTCCCCTCCCACGGGAGGCCCCTACGTCCCTCCCCCAATCTCCCTAGATTTTTTTTTTTTTTGCATAAAATGAATAAATAATGCAAAAACATACAATTTAATTTTAATTTTGAAAAAAAAAAATTTTTCATTATTTCAAATTGGTGACTTAAAACCTCCTTTTATATAAAAAACAAACATAAGTTTTGTTTTGTTCTTTTTAAAGGTATTTACTTGTTTGTATTTTCTTTAAGAATTACTTTTAATTTTATAGTTTTTATATTATTTTGTTAGGTAATAAATAATAAAAATAATTAATATGGAGAAATGTGACATTGGAAAAAGTCTTAACATTCATTGCCACAAAACTGGATTTTCAAGAAAACAAGGTTTTGTTCAATTTAAAGATCTTCCTTGTGAAAAACAAGAAGAAATAGTATGGCGAGCAAATTTAAAGGAAAAATATAGTTCAATAAGAATTATATGTTGTTATCATGAGCAATTCTATGGAAAATATTTTGAGAGAAAAATTACAAAGGGTGGTCATGATCTGAAGGAAGCCATCAAAAGGATGGTTTCCTCTCTAATGGAAAATGACGTAGTAAAATATTTGAATTGGTCCGGACTTGGTGAAAATGAAAAGAAACCCTTTCGTGACTTGAAATGCCGAAAAGTTCTGGAAAGTAAGCGAAACTTGATTTTTTTAAATATCGTTCACTTATAATTTAGCACATTAACTTCAGAAACAGTTGTTCAATCCATAAAAATTACTTATTCAATTTGAAAAAAGAGATTTTAATTACTAGAAATATTTAGTGTATAAAAATATTTTATTTAGTAATATTAAATTTTACGATTATAATGTGAAGAAAGTCTGAATATAACTGTATAATTTTATGATGAACTTTTGCAGGAGCATTACAAAGAAATCCACCAACGAAAGGTGTATCAGAAAGTGATGTGCAGAAAGCTGTGGTCCACTATTTAGCAGGAGCTGCTGATCGAAATGGGGGTAGAAAACAAAGAGCAATTTGACAATCTATCAGGAAAACTCGCTTGGAACATCATGAACTAATGCCTACATCTTCATCAGCAGTCTTAGAACAACCTGTAGTAGCGCCTAGAACTTCAGCGGAAGTTTCATTGCATCATTTGTCACTTTTGTACTCAGACGACTTTCAAAATTAGTTATGTTTAATGCTGTTACTTTTTAGTTCCTTCAGAAACATTTTATAAGTTGTTTCTCATATTCATAACATTTTTTTTTTCGTGTATTATTATTGTTACAGTTTTTTATATTATAGTTATGTTTTTATTATGTACGTGTGATACGCAATCTATTTATGTACATGTGATACGGGAATCTATTTCCTTATATCTGGTTGTATGTCACTTTACAAATTGTTTAAACTGGTTTGATTTTAAAAGATGTATATTAAAGCTCCTTTGGTTTTTATTAAAGCTCCTTGGGTAGACCATTGTTAAGCTTGCTCTAAGCCATTTATGGACCTGGGTTTAACTACGGCTTTGCCGTTTGCGGACCGCTGATATACCATCACTGGCTTATTAGTAGCGGACCACTGAAACGCCAGCACTGCGCCTGAACTGGCAAGCCAGTGCCGGACCATGACAAAGCCAGTGAGCAAATCGGCGCTGGCCCAGCTCTGTTCAGCCGGATGCGAGCCACCTCCACAGCCTGCGCTGGGCCATTGCCGGACCGGTACATCGTTGCTGGTTGGGATGGTCATACTTTTCTAATATATTAATATCTAATTATCTATATTCCTTGAACTATTTGACAGTTTCTTTAATATTTTGTTAGATTCAGCCAGATGCAGTTTGTACACTGGTAGATCCCAGGTACAAGTCACTTTACTGCAAGTAACCTGAGAAGCTGGCGGCCAACTTATCAAAGCTTCGTGAATTACTCAATGAACTTCCAACAGTACCAGGTTCAGGACCAAAACCAGTCCAGTCTCAGCACTCAGAGACGGAGTCTACACTAGAAACACAATCAACAGGCTTGTGGGAATCCCTCGATAACATGATGACAGCAACTGCAACCAACGACAATGTTGCTGATGCTGATGAGTCAAGTACGAGTGCGGTTAATGATGATGTGAAGACATATTTGAAAGATATGGCAATTGGGCGCAATGCTTTTCCACTGACATGGTGGAGGTTAAATAAAAGTCGATTTTCTTGCTCAATCACTTCTGGCAACCCCAGCGACCAGTGTCAATTCAGAGCGTCTGAACTCAATATCTGGGAACATAGTTTCTATTAAACGCTGCAGTCTTCTATCAGAGCATGTAGAAAAACTTACCTTTCTTCATAAAAATGTGTAGACTTTTAGCATTAGGGTAAGCATGGTTTTTTAATGATGACATTTTTAAATGAATTGTATGTACACTTTTACTAGTTTGTTTAATAATCTCGAACTCGATCGAATTTTTTGTAATCTCGATCGAACTCGATCGAAGATAAAAAATCTAATCTCGCACAGCTCTAGTATGTATTCGTAAAGAAAATCTAGATGATACCTTTTTATTATTACAAAAGATTTGGCAATTTTTAAATTGATAAATTTTTGAGTTTTTATGAACGTGGTGAAAAGAAAACAATCACTATCAAATAAAACATATTGCAACCATTTTAGAGGCTGTTCATTAATTTCGTCAACAAAATTGGGAGGAGTCTGAAATTTTTTTACTATTGTTGATTAGGGGAGGGGGAGGTCAAGGCAAGTTGACGTCAACAATGTTACTTTTTTAAATGAGTTTAATTACTTAAAAAATGGAAAAAATAGGCAGCGTTTGCAGCCCTGTGTTAAACACTCGCTCAACCCTCAGTATCTTAATAAAGCTATTTATATTTCTACTTTTTTAAAACCGTGCTTAAAAAAGACCCGACACATGGATATGCAGTTGTTAAATCAATCTTGTTTAAAAAACATTTACTTTTTTTTTATTCATTGCTGCTTAAGTTATGCGAACATTGCTTGGTGCAGCACTAAGGCGACGAAAATAAAAAAATTGCTAAGCAAACAAAAACAGGTTATAAGGATAGTTTCAAACGTAGATTGTTCCTCCTAAATGTATATAAACTAAATCTTTATCATATTCTTATTTTCACGTTCAAACTTGATAAAAATATATTACCAATCTTATTTTATTCAATTTTTTGAAAAAATTAATCACATATACCCTACTAGATTTTCGAAATGCAACTACATTCAATCCAAAACTTATTATTCCACTACAAAATTCTCTATTGTAAACCGAGGACCAAAGTTTTGGAGCATAATATTAAATAATGAACTGAAAACTAAATATTCCCTAAACCATTTTAAAACAAAACTTAAGCAATTACTTTCGTTTAATGAAAATGAACTAAATTTTTTCTAGTAAAGCTTCTTTAAAGTAAAGATCAATAGTTATTAGTTAATTAACTAATTAATTACTGTAGATTATTAATACATAATTAATCAACATATGTACATATACTTTGTTATTTTAAATGATAATCTTTTTTTTGAGAAATTTATTTTTATTTTTGCGTTGTTTTACTTTTACTGTTTATTTGCTTTTACTTAATAAAAAGTTAAAAATAAAAAGTTTTATAAATTTAATTAAACTATGAATTGCTCTAACAACAAAATGTGTTTTATATAAAATCATATTTTCTTATTTTTTAAAATAAGAAAATATGATTTTATATCTAAATGTTATTTTGTCATTTTAATATTTTCTTTAGTTTTTTTTTTCTTCTGTAGTTAGTAAGGTGCTCCCAAAAGCCCTTACAATCTTATCACAGAGCATAGAGGAGGAGCATTTACATAGGAAGTTAAAACCTTACAAACGTTGGTTATTGGGCTAGACTTGGCGTCAAACCTTGGACCTAATTTGGTTTTACACCGTATTTATGAATCGGGAAAACTTTGGCGATTTTTAATTGGTCAGAAGAAAACCCCTTGTTGTATAGATGCTTTTTTTTCTTGTATAGACTTTTTTTAAAATATCTTTCAAATTTTTATAGCAATCTATAATTATGTTGCTGTTTATTTAGTCTGCGCCGATTTTGTTTCTTTTTAGAGATTTAAAGCTCCTTCAAACTATTCAATTGATAAATCTAGCAATAAATCATAGTAAAAAGGTGATTTATTGATTGATTTTTTAAAATCATGAAAGGAAATATCAGTAGAAGAAATCCTATAGCAACTTTACTTTCAATACCCGTAAAGTATGTAATAAATTTTTTTGCTATTTTATTCGGTTCACGAACCAAACCGAATTGTTTACAAAGGTTGTTTATTTTAATTATTTTTGGTAGGATATTTATGCAGGCATCTTTTTTTTAATGTTTTCCATAAATGTTTTGAGTCATTTTTATATTTAATAATTAGATTAGAGTAATTGTTGTTTTTCTAATTTTTACGAATTTTTGCAAATAGAAGTTTTTAACTTTTGTATATTAGTAGATTTGTTTTAGATTTTGTTTTCAAGTGCCTGATATATAATTTTTGTGTAACTTTTGAAGATTTTCCCTTGTATAACTGGTATAAGTGGTATAAAGTGCAAAGTAATTGCAAAAACTTGCATAAGTGTGACCTGGCATAAGCGCAAAGTAGTTGCAAAAACTTGCATAAGTGTGAACTGGTATAAGTGCAAACTGTAATAAGTGCGCCAAAAGAATTTGCAAAGATCAGCATATGTGCAAATTGGCATACGTGCGTATTACCATAAGTGCAAAGCAGTTGCAGAGGTTAGCAAAAGTGCAAATCCTATGCCAAAGTTTTGATATTCTTTTTGCGTACTTACGCCGGTTTTTGAAAAAAAAATTTCGGCTCACATATACCAGTTTACATGTAAGTCAATATTTATTACAGTTTGCATTTATGCCAGTTTTTGCAACTGTTTTGCATTTATGCTAATTTGCACTTATGCCAATGTTTGCGTATTCTTTTGGCGTGCTTATGTCAATTCGAACTTATGTCAGTTTGTACTTACGCCAGTTTTCTCCTTTGCAATTATAGCAGTTCACACTTACGCCAATTTGCACGTATGCCAATGTTTGCAAATTCTTTTGGCGCACTTATCACAGTTCGCACTTATGCCAGTTTTAGCAACTGCTTTGCACTTATGCTAGTTCCCTCTTATAAAATTCGCATTGTTCAGTGGTCTCCTTTTTTTTAAGTACGTTCCAAAACAAATTTCAAGAGGTTATTTAAAACACAGAGAGCAAAAAAAAACAAAAATCTAAAGAAAATATGAAACTTTTAAAAAAAATTTTGTTTTAGATGTCCCAAGAAGACCTAGCGATATTGTCACAGAGCACCACGGAAGAGCATTTAAATAGGAAGTTCACGCCTCCTTTCTTATTAGTGGCGCGAAATAATTGGTGGAGTCCCACAAGGTTCAATTCTTGAACTTCTCCTTTTTTTTAATTTATATAAATGACTTAAATAAAGCTTCAAAACTAACAAGCATTATGTATGCAGATGATACAAACTTATTCCTTTCAAACTATGATATCGCTGAACTTTTTAAAACAGTAAACGAAGAACTCAGACCTATATCTAATTGGTTCAAGTGTAATAAGTTAACCTTGAATACTAATAAAACAAAATGGTTTTTATTTCATTCAGTTACAAAAAAGCGATTTCTCCCATCAATATTACCTCAAATCTTTATCGATCAAAAGGAAATAAAAAAAGATATTGTTACAAAACTTTTAGGTGTTTATCTTGATTAAAAATTACTTTGAATCACCATATTCATTTTTTAAGAACGAAAATTTTTAAAAACATGGGGATTCTATATAAATCACGAATCTATCTCAATAAGAAAGTCTTAATCCAACTTTATTACTCATTTATACATAGTTATTTAAATTATGCCAATATGGCTTGGGGAAGTACAGAAAAAAGTTTCAACGTCTTTGTCTCCATCAGAAACGTGCAATCCGTTTAATCAATTTTGCAAATTGCTTATCTCATTCGAAGCATTATTTTATTGAATTGAGAGTTATTAATATACACGAATTACATGTGTTTAATATTTTATGTTTTGTATATATGTGGATAAATAACTTATCCTTAGCTGCCTTTAAAGATTTTTTTTCTTTTAAACCAATCAGTGAATATATTTTGAATAATATATTTTAAATTAATAATAACTTAATGAGAAATAATAACTTTTTAAATGAACCTTTTTGTCAAACAAACTTTAATCAATTTTGTATTACCTATCGAGCGCCACATCGTAAGTTCTTATTATTATTTTTACTATTGGTTATTTAAAGCTGTACAACGATTAACAAGTATAAACCAAAAAAAAAAAAAAAAAAGAGATAAGCCCAGCGCTTGCTTTGAACCGTGGATCTCTTGCTTATGAAGCAAGTGCTTTAACCACTACTCGGTGTAGTTAAGACAGTTTTAAAATATTATAGCGTTTGTATGATATTTTGTTGACTACGACATGCAGTGAAATCTAAATATCTCGACCCCCGGATAACTCGAACTACTTTTGAGTTTCCCTTCGACCCTCACTAATACTTTCACATAGAAAAAAACTCGATAACTCGAACACCCGTCGAATTATTTTATCTGTTCCCACTCGGTGTAGTTAAGGCGATTTACAAATTATTCGAATTCTTTTATTTGGAATTAGCATGGTTTTATCAGCGTATTATGTTCAAACAAGAGCTTTAAAACAAACCTATTAGAATATCTAGATATTTTAACGGATGCATTTAATGGAACACCGATAGATGTATTGTAGACAGACTTTATAAAAGCTTTCGATAGTGTTTCGCATGAATAGTTATTATCCAAGTTACTGACTTATGGTATTTCTGGTAAACTTCTTAAGTGGATAGTCTGCTTCTTAGCTAACAGAAAACAACGAGTGGTTTTAGGTGAAAGTGTGACAGATTGGGTTGATGTCCTTAGTGGCGTATCACAAGGGTCTGTTTTAGGTCCTTTCCTTTTTCTGGTATTTATAAATGATTTACCAGAAAATTTTATTAATGAATGTCGTTTATATGCTGATGATAATAAGATAATTGCACCTATTTCTTCTCAAAATGGTTCACAATTGTTTCAAAATGATATTAATAAACTTGAAGAATGGTCTACAAAATTGAAATTAGGATTAAATTTTGAAAAATGTAAAATTATGCACTTTGGTTCAAATAATAAAGAATATTCTTATTTTATGACTAATAACAATACATTAATGGAAATTGAAAAGTCAAAACTAGAAAAAGATCTTGGTGTTTATATATCAAGTGATTTGAAATGGGCCAAACAAGTAAAATATGCAGCCAGTAAAGCAAATAGTATGCTCTCACTACTAAATAATACATTCAAGTACACGGATAAAGATCTAATAAAAACACTGTATTGTACGTATGTTAAACCAAATTTAGAGTTTTTTATTCAAGCATGGAGTCCGTATTATACAAAAAATGTTATTGAACTAGAAAAAGTTCAACGAAGAGCAACCAAAATGATACCGGAACTAAGACATCTTGAGTACGAAAAAAGATTATTTTGGATATGACGACTTTAGAGACTCGGCTGCTAAGAGGTGACTTGATCCAGCAATTCAAGATATTTAAAGGTATTGAAAAGATTGATATTAAACAAAATCAAGAAATGAACTTTATTTCCTCATCAGGTCCAGCATCTACCATTAGAGTAGCAAAACATATATTGAAACCTGAATTGGTTAGAAATTGTATGAAAAGGCAATATTTTTTCAGCAAAAGAGTCGTTTATGGATGGAATAGTCTACCAGCAGAATTCGTTCAATCAATTACACTTAACAGCTTTAAATCAAACTTGCAATCGGTTGATTTAAAAGCATTAGCAAACAAGACGAAAATCAAGAAAGCTTATTATTAACGCTTTTTTATAAAAAAACTGAACTGTAATTAATATATACCGGCTGTCATAGATATTGCCTGGCGCTTTATCTCACCAGCATTAACTATTACTATTACTATTACTAAATAGTATAACTTTTTTTGCTTTAGGTTTTTTTGATATTTAAAGAAACTTTTCTTTTTTTAATACAATTTTCAAAAACTTTTTACTACCCGAAATAGTGAATCTAAAGAACACCATTTTAGAGTCTTTAGATCAATTCTGCTCATCGGCGTTAACATGAATTTAGTTAAAATCTTTCGAAAAAATTCCTTAATTTGCTATTGATCCTAATTCTAATCGGTTCTGACGTAGTTAACTATATAAAGTTATCAAAACACAATATGTCTATCAATTTTGACAGAAAATACTAGAACAAATTGTTAAACTTTAATGCTCATTTCACCTAAAAAATGTATTTCTTTAAAATCTTATTAAAAATTTGGACAAGCGATTGTGTTTTTAAGAAGATTTAAAAAAAAAAAGAATCTTCGGTCTGGGTTTTTTTGCTATAAACATTTATATTTTATGATGCTACAAAATTAATCATTTTAATTTTTTTCGTTTTTTCATAATTCACAGACCTGATCATTTACCGGAAATATGACGTAGTCAACAAAATATCATACAGACGCACAGTGGTCCAGAAATGTCACTTTTGAGACAAAAATCATATCTTCGCCAATTTTGAAGCTAAAAAGCTAATATTTTTGGTAAATGTTCATTATACCCTGGCCAACAATAACTATCATTGTAATGTTAGTTGTCATACCTCTAAAGGACACAACAATAACACGAAATCTAGGACAAATGAAATAACGAATATTAAACATGTGATACGTATTTTATATTCAATTTTCAACTTCCTATTAACTATAAATAGTCACCAGCATGTATGAAACATTTTTATTGAATGAATAAATATCATACATGTGCAGAACACCATGAACACATAGCGTAATAGCTTACATTTAACGTACATATTTTAACATAATTATTTTTGGAATACCTTTTAGCTAAATATTCTCTGGAGGACAAATTACACATTTATCTTGATAGATTAACATCTTGATAGATTGCATAAACATATAGAGTAGCGCACCAAGGACAAAAAGTAGACACAACATACCGAATAATCACCGAATATTCGTGATATCTCTGCTAAAAATTTAAATGTAGTATAAAGATGAAACTTTTAGTATAAATGCGTTTTGCTGTCTTTCTGTGATTAACGCGCGACAGATTTGTTATATAATTAAACTTAATCCTGAAATAAGTCAACAAAGTCGCAAAATTTGGTCTTTCCTTGATTTTGCTTCAATATACAAGTCTGTTAAAAAATTCGTTTAAAAAATCTGTTTCACTTACATCATAATCAACCTAACAAGAAAGAGTACGCAAAAAAGATATTAAATTAGCGTAAAAAAATACATTAGCCGGGGTCTTTTCGTGAAAATATTTTTCTTGTGTTTACATCGGCAACAAGTGCCTTTTTACACAAAAAGAAAAAAAGCATTTTTTTTTCTTAGGTAAATTTTTATTTACTTTATTTGAAGTTAAATTTACAAAGTATTATTAAATGTTAAAAATAAAAACTTCAAGGGGTTTTTAATTTAAAAGTTATAATAAAATGTTGAAACCTCACCAAAATAAAAAGTATTTTTCATTTATTTTACTACCAGCACTTTCTAGAATAACAAAAAAAAAATTGTAAAAATTTTAAATAAAAAAGAGTAAATATTTCAAATAAAGAGTAAATTATTTTTATATTTTAGTTTTAGAAATATTCAAAATGAAACTGAGTAAAACAACCTTTAAAATAAATCAAATATAAACAAAAAAAAAATCAAAACAATACGATAGACGGCTTTCTCTAGTTATAAACAGGGATGCCGGGGCAAAAATAAACAATAACATCATTCAAACATTAATTCAGCTATGGCAAAGACGATGACATATTAGACGTTAATGCGTCACTAAATTTTTTTTTTGTGCAATAACGTTTATTAATTTGTTGTTCCCGTTTTTTGACGTAAAATATAAATAACCCGCACAAAGACAGTACATTTAAATAAAATAATAAATTAATTTAGTGCAACCGCGACTCTGGCGTCGCTACAAGACAACGATGCATTCCAGCATCCTCAGTTAGGGGTTGTCAGTAAATTACGTCACGCTATAGGCATTAATCATAGACCAAATTTTAAAAATCCGGAAAATTGTTTGGGTAAATTATCGGGAAAAAATCCGGAATACATTTTCCTCTTAATTTTGCTTTTAGTTGAATTGTTTCTAACTTTTCTTAGTTTTGTATGAGTGATGAGTAAAAAAGCTTAAAAAAGAAATTTATTACAAAAATAGATACCTAAACTTGTATGCTTGGAATGCGTTTTAGATATCCGGAAAAACATAGTTTAGAAAAAGATCCGGAAAAAGATAATACCCGTAAAGGGAAAAAGGGGAGTAGTGGTTTTGTCACGACTCATATGGGACTTGTTACTGTTGCGACGAGGAAGAGGGTCAAAAATGACCAAAAATTGCGAGGCGTAACTTATGGACGATTCCTTATCAAGAATATAAAAAATAATACAAGATCAAGTCGGCAATCTTGAAAAGTCTTGTTTTTTAAAAAATAATTACGATAAAGCTAGAATTAAACTTCTTTTTTTCTTTTAAGAGAGAGAGAGAGGGAGGGGGGGGGGGGGGGGAAAGGGAGTCATAAAAAAAAAAAAATGGATAAAGACCTATTTATCTCGCTGGGAACAGGGATAACCTTTAAGAGGATAAAGCAGAAACAAATATAATATGGAACAACTTTATCGGGGTCAGGGTAAAAATAGAAACAAAATGATATGAGGGTTAGGGACAAAAACCTGTTTCCGTCACCCTCTTCTGTCGACGACAGATTCAATTGCAATACTCTATGTTAAAATTGAACAACAAACTAAATAGCAATATGTAATCAATAACGTGTTTGAATCACGTCTTTAATGATGCGATTCAAAATAAGATTATTTGAAATAATTAAAAACAGATTATACGTAAAATTATCATTCAGATCATTATTGTACAAAAGGCATTTGCATGAAATATATGAAAACTTAATAAAACCCACACCAATACATTTTACAATTTAAAAAAGAAATAATATAAAAAAACAGGTTCTCTTATAATTACAATTTATTTTTTAACAAAATCAATTCAAAATAAAGCCTTAATTTATCTTTTATTTAAATACAAGAATAAACGTATATTAACTAGTTTTGAGTTAAAATGTTAACTAAGCAAATTTATACAAATTATAATCGAGTTGTAAACACCTTTATACAAAATAAAAAACAAAAATCTTTTTCAAAAAGTCCGCTTCGTTTTTGAATCATATACATAACAGGAAACGGACCTTAAATTTATTACATAGGTAAAATCAGTAAATACACTGTGCAAAATTAAAAAGTGTAATAAATAACAAAAGGCGTTGGCAGATTCCAACGCCAGTAAAAAAGAATCAAAAATCGTATAGAAAAGATAGTACCCGAAGCACATGAAAAATATTTTCATCATGAATATAAATAACATAGCCTTTGTTATAAATAGCTTTTAAAACTTTAGCAAATACATAGAGATACCTTATGATTTTGCAATAATGTTTATAACACCTGATAGCAAAGCAAGAATGAATCCTAACCATCCAAGACCAAACGAATACCCATATTTTGAAACAATTTCACGAAGGTCAGGTCGATCCGACGGTAAACTATTTAACTTTGCCCATACCTAAAAACAAAAGTTCACGTAAAACCCGGCTTGCGCCTTATAAACCAAACACATATTACCGTAGAAACCATTCACATATTAACATATTAACAAATACATATGTTAACATATAAAATATACTAGTTACTATATAAACAATAAACAAAATACCATAAAAACCAAATACATATGGCCATAAAAACCACAAAAATTGATAATAGAATACATTACACTGTTTACTGTTTACTTTGCCGTATATTTGGTATACTAAATGTTAATACTTTTTGAGAGGGTCGGTATTAGTACCCGTTGCGCGGACTGCTGTTTAGCAGTGGGTGTGGTATTATTGTCCGATTTTTTTTTTTGAAAAACCACAACCAAAAGTGTAATGACAATTATTTGAGCAGGTAGTCAAACAGGAGTAACTAAGACGCGTAACTAATGTATTTTGTTTTATAAAATATTTGGTTATTGAACTTATCTGTATATTTTATATATTGTATATTTATATACCATATTTTGCTTATTATATTTTATGTATTATAATATATTGAACGAATCTGTACTGTATGTTTTATATATTGTATATTTTATTTGTTATGTTTTATTTATTATATTTTATTTATGTTAGATATTTTATCTATTATATTTTACATGTTATATTATATTTCTTAAGAAAACTATTTAATAAATTATCTGCATATTTTGTTCAAAAAATAAAACTCTATTGATAAATTTGTATTTATATAAAAAATATCTTATTGTTTTTAAACTTTCGTAGAAAAACCACTCACTAATACTTTTCTAAAGCATGGTATTTAAAAAAACAGTTTCCCTTATGAAGAAACACTATACAAAAGTTGCAATTATAGTCGGTTTTAGCTTCACAAACCATTCTTAAAAAAATTCTGTATTTTGTCATTTTTGAAGCGTTATAAACTTTGAAGGTCTAAAAACTATTAATGAAAATCCAACAAGAAACATTTTAAAATGCAGAACAATATTATATGAGGTCATCTTACTTCATCAAAAAATACAAAGAATTTATTTCCCTTTGACGCTAATGCATGCTAATGCAAATTACATTTACTCGCTTTTTACTTTTGCTTGAGTAAACTTATTGACTTGGAACATTTACTTGTACTCGAGTAAAATTTCACTCAAGTAACAGACTTTTACTTGTACAAAATTTTGTTACTTTTTTCTGCCTCTGGTTAAAACTAGTTAATGTACTTTTTTATTTTTATTCATGCGAGAAAACTACAAACTACATGTAACTTCTTTAACTACTTTTTGTTTAACTTTTATTTAATAAATTATTACGACAAATTATATAATTTTAAACTGGTCGTAGTTTCTTGTACAAACTTTTTATGTTAACTATGTTAAGTTTAACGCTAAGTAAGATTTCTGTTACTTTTTTTTCTGAAAATAACTGTGGTTTTAAAGAAATAAAAATGATTTTTTTACTTGTGGCTTAATTTTTTTTTTTTGAAAAACCATCAAGTATTTATATATATATATATATATATATATATATATATATATATATATATATATATATTCATACATATATATATATATATATATATATATATATATATATATATATATATATATATATATATATATATATATATATCTGCTACGCAAATAGCTGCGCTTGTTTGAGTACCCATTTAAAAAGTGTTAATATTCATGTTAGTATCGCTGATTACTTTAATTTGCAAAGTATTTACAGACTGTCTTGATAATTTAACAACTCTGTTATAATATAATTATAACGATTTAAACTACTATAACAGTTATTATATCATATATAATAATTATGTTATAACTATATATAATAATTATATAAAATATAAAAATTATTTATAGTATTTTAACAGTTTAACCTTTTAATGCTTTTTATTTAGCAAAAAGTTTAATTCAACTTGCTACTTTGTTATCTTTTTATACACATGTTTACTGTTGTATTTAAGTAAATCACTTAATATCTTATCAAATTTACAAGCATTTTCATTTTTTTGTGAAAGGTTCAACAGAAAAATTTAATACAACAAACAAATTACAGCACATTGGACATTAATATGGATGCTGCATTTAAGGGGATGCAAAAAAGCATCTAAGTAGTTTAAATGTCAAAAACTAAAAAAAGAGAAGTTAAAAGTGTTCTAGTTGAAACAACAGAAAATGATAACATGTGCTTATGGTTTTTTTTTTAAAGCTCTGTTTTTCAGTAACATTCAGTTTTAAAAGAATCTGGGTACAAATTTAGCATAGTGTTATATGCTAAAATGCTATGTTAAATTCACACTTTAACACTCTAAAAAATGACATTAAATCAATACTATATGACAAAAAATCAATACATTAAAATGACTTAAAAGCAATACTATGCTAATCTTAAACATGCATATAAACTCAATGTACAATTAGACAAATACAACAAATTATATAACCTCCCATGTAGTAACCTCACATATGTTAAAAATAATCACTAAAAGCATTGAAAACATTTTATATGCAGTTTATATGCATTTGATGATTTAAAGGTTAGTGATGATTGATGTTCTGTCTTCATAATGTTTGTAAACATCATAAGAACATTAGGTTTTAAACTTTACATGTATAATGACATGAACTGAGCTGAATTATATGGTTTCACACATAATACACTACTTGAATCCTGTTTGTTCTTTAATAGTATTTCTCTTTATTTGAATATATTAAACTTAGCAATACTCTAAAAACTTAAGATTCACCCCAAACAGACCTTTATTAGTCATTTATCTTTGTTAAATAAATTATGCAAATATTGTCAGAAAAAAAAGTTTAACTGTCAATAATAATATTTAAATTTTAACTTAAAGATATGCTATACAAAAGGATGACTAAAAATTTGACATAATTGCTAATAAAAACAAACCTGTGCCCAACTATTTGCCCAAGTAGGAGGTAGTTTTTCAGGAAAGTAGAGAGCTTCATTCATTGCTGTTGCAACACCAAATGTAGCCAAGCCCAAAAGTGAGAACAATGCTAAAAATAGACATCAATAAAAAATGAAACAATAAAAAACATAAGCAATGTCTGACTAAAACTCCAAAACTGGTTAAATCATAGCTATTTTTTTAAGCCATAAATAAACATCAACCACATATAATTATTAATATTTGGTAATCAATTTGTTTTTAAACTTCATATTGAATATATTCAATCAGTTTTTAAACTTTTTTTTTTTGTTATTCACCTCCTCAGGGCCGAGAAGGCCACTACAGATGAGGCCGCTGCGCGGAGAAACTTCATATATCCTTCTGTTTTGTAGGATATGCTTTATTAGGCTAAGGCTGGGAAATTTTTTTATGCAAAGGCTAGGAGAACCAACTCTGATTGAACACACCCTCTGCCTTGGGGCTCCTGGATCTTCTTAACTCATTGCATGGGTTTTGCTTGTCACTGTTTTATGACTAGGCAACTCATTTTCTTATCTCCTAATGAGGGTACAGCTCTAAAACTCATTTTAATGGTTCTAAGGATGGCTGGTAGTCAGGTTTCCGTAACTCTGTGGTAGCTCTCAGAGAGACTGATTCCATTAACAGCTGTAAAATATCAGAGTTCTAACAGTGCCATGTTGCGCATGGATGGTGTCCCTGTTTGTACTTTTGGTGCGCATTGTCGAGGTCACATTGAGAGCACTTTGTTACAGCTTAGGGTTTGTTAGTAGTAATAAGGCAATTGCTGTTAGTGTACTGAGTACTATTTGTGCTTTGAGTCAAGTACTTTAACCAATTTAAAAAACGACCAAAGCATCAAAAACTATGATACACAAAAAACCATTTTTATCACCAAGCTCTTTAAATCTATCATTCATTTATATTTGTGTTCTTCAAAGTAACTTTCCTTCTGTTGAGCCATATCTCTTGCAAAGTTCACTAGACCTATTTGCTCTTTGTGGAACTAATTTGAGTCCAGCTGTCTCATTTTGTTATCTTATTGTGTTGATGGTTATCATCCATTAATTTGTAAAGACCCCAATAGTCACATGCTTGGCCTGGGCATTTACATTATTATGAATTTGCTTATTTTTCGTTTTGGTTTGATCTCTCAAAAACTATTACTTCATTCTTCTTCATCAGAATCCCCCTATCATCGTACCTCTTACAACTACCTTAAAGCTGACTGGGACTCTTTCTGTGACTTTCTTCGTGATGGCTCTAGGGTAGAAATTTTTCATATTTCTACTGAAAAATGTGGTTCTTATGTAACTTCTTGGATTCAAACTGGCATGGGATCTTTCCTTTTTTACAATTTCATATCAAGCCTCACTCTTTTCCATGGTTTTCCTCTCATTGTGCTACTGCAATTTCTAATTGTAACTATTATTTCCATATCTATCGCCAAAACTATTCTCCAGAAAACAGACATCTATTTACTATTGCTGGAAACCATTGTAAATAAGGTTTAGTCTAACACCAAAGCCTGGAATTTTTAGGTCACAAAATCTTGTATTTTATCTCAAAAATTAGGCTCCAGAGACTTCTGGAGAATCTTTAACAATCTTTAACAGTGTCTGTATAAGGGAAAATCTGTTATTCCACCTCTCTTGCATGGTTCAGATTTTATTACCTCACCTAAAGACAAAACTGAATTGTTTCCTAAGAACTTTCATCAATCTTATCTCTTGATTCCACTAATCACAAACTAATGACAAACAGGTTTATCCATTGCTCGACATTCGTATTACTCCAGCTTCTGTATCTAAAGTGATTTCCTGCTTAGACTCTTCTACAAATTGTAGTCTGAACAACATATCCAATATAGTCTTGCAAAGATGTTCTCCAGAGCTGTTGTCTATACTTTCAAAACTATTTGACAAGCGGTTATCAGAGTCTTGTTTTCTAGCCTGCTGTTAAGCGGCATCTGTTATTAGTATTATAAAAAAATTCTAGAGAGCGATCTGACTTGTCTAACTACCATCCCATTAGCCTTCTTCCTATCATAAGCAAGGTTTTTGAGTCTTTAATTAACAAACACCGAATCTCTCATCTTGAATCTAAAACTTACTATCTGATCATCAGTATGGATTTTAATCTTTTCGTTCTACTGCTAATTGTTAACGGTAATAACTGATAAGTTTATCGTGCATCAGGCAGATGTGGAGAGGTTAGGGGTATCGCTCTCAACATTTCTAAAGCCTTCAATAAAGTTTAGCATGCTGGTCTTCTCTGTTTTTAACTATTTATAAATAAATTTATTAACTCATTTCTAGCTATCAAATTGTATTATCAAAATTACTACTCTTGCTAAACTTGAACCCCAGCTCAATAAGTTGTTTTGATAGAACAAAATAATATTTGTTACAAAATATGGCTTATAGTAAAGTTTTTTCCTTTAAAGAACATATAATTTTAACAGTTAAACCAAAAATAAGTTACAACTTGTTTTTGGTTGAATTGTTACAGCAGGCTGGAAAACAAGAGTCTGATAAGCACTTGTTAAATAGTTTTGAAAGTATAGACAACAGCTCCGGAGAACAGTTTTGCAAGACTATAATGGGTATGTTGTCCGGACCACAGACTGTAGAAGAGTCTAAGCAGGAAATCACTTTAAATACAGAAGCTGGAGTGATATGACTGTCAAGCAATGGATAAACCAACATTCAAAAACACCAATTTAGAAAAAAAAAAAAAAAAAAATTGTTTAAAAAACTAACCTGTATCAAAATTTGTCAATTTAAGAAAAAATTTACAAATTTACAAAATTGTAAATTTTGAAAAAAAAATTTTCAAAAGTTTATTAGCAAAAATAAATATAAATAAAGTAAATTTAAAATGACTTAAAAAATAAATAACTCTATTGATATGAAATCATTCAAAATATCTTACTTGTTAAAAACATAAACAAGGCCGGTATTAACATTGGTGTAGCAGGTGGCTTATCATTACGATGCTTAAGTGCTGGGGCCAAAGATAATGTTTTAAATCCAAGCAAGAAAGCAATTAAGTTGAAAATCACAGCTATTATCATAAATGCACGAACAACTTGATACCAAGCTATCAAAATAAAATAAAAACATAATAAATTTCTTTTCATTATTAATTTGATGTATAATACAAACATAACATGTATATATATATATATATATATATATATATATATATATATATATATATATATATATATATATATATATATACACATATATATATATATATATATATATATATATATATATATATATATATATATATATATATATATATATATATATATATATAATATATATATATTTAAGGGTGTCCCAAAAAACAACATTTTTGAAAAATATATGCAGAGACCCCCTTATTGTGTTCTATCTAATACAAAAACACTAGATTTAAAATTTTTTTGAATAAAAAATATTTTAAGGGGTCCCTAATATTTTCAAAAAAAAAAATTTTCAAAATTATGTCAACCTGGTACTCAAATGAAGCGAAATTATATAAAAATTTCAAAAATAATATAGATTTCAAATATAGAATTGTTATTTTTGGTTTTATTACATGAAAAATTACGTTTTTTAAAAAAAAAAACAAAAAAATGCATTTTTTATGTATTTTTATGACAATTTTGATAAATAAGTTAAAATTTTTCCAAATTAAATATTATTTTTAAAATTTTGCTTCATTTGAGTACCAGGTTGACATACTTTTAACACATGCATATATTTTTCAAAAATGTTGTTTTTTGGGACACCCTAATATATATATATATATATATATATATATATATATATATATATATATATATATATATATATATATATATATATATATATATATATATATATATATATGCCTACTTTAAACTGTTAAAGGTTGGCATTAGGTCAGCAAAAAAAAACTCTTAACTGGTTTTCTGTATTTTGTTGACACACAAAAATAAAAAAATGCAAGACCAGAATTTTTCTTTTTATTATTTGATAGACTGCCTGCCCCAACCAAACCCTCAGTTGATGTAGCAGCACTCCCTTGTGAGTCAGGCTATAAGATAGTCGATGTAGCAGCACTCCATTGCGAGTCAGGCTATAAGATAGCCGATGTAGCAACACTCCGCTCATGATTTACAGTTAAAAAAAACGAAACAAAAAACATTTTATTAAAAAAAATAAAAAATAAAAACATTGTTTATATTATTAAAAAGATTCAGAATGTTTTTAAAAACATTCTGGTCAATTAAATTTGCGTTTTTGCAATTTTTTTAAAAAATAATTAATTTGTAATTAAATTAATGGTTTTACTTTTTTGACAACATGGAAATGTTGGATGAAAGTCAAAAGTAATTAAAAGTGACGTATTTGTTGGCGAAATAATTATTTTACCTTAATGTACTCCCAAAGGCAACAATTTATTTATATATATATATAAATATATATATATGTATATATATATGTATATATATATGTATATATATATGTATATATATATGTATATATATGTTTATATATATGTATATATATACATATATATATATATATATATATATATATATATATATATATATATATATATATATATATATATACATATATATATATATATATATATATATATATATATATATATATATATATATATATATATATATATATATATATATATATATATATATATATATATATATATACATATATATATATATATATATATATATATATATATATATATATATATATATATATATATATATTGGTTAGCAAAAAACTGTTTTAGGTTGGCATCAGGTAGGCACAAAACTTTGAAACAGGGTTTGACAAATGTGTGAATATTTAGTGTTAAAATGATAGAAAAACAAATGCTGAGTTAGCCAACATTAGCTTAAAAATATGAAAAAACAAAAGAAAGTTTAGCCAATTTTATTTTAATTATTTTAATTAGAAATGATAAAATGTTTATTTTTTTTGTTTTTAATTTAATTGCTTCGATCACAACTTTAATAAAAGGTTTGTTTTTAAAAACAATTGGCAAAACCTCATAATTCGGTGTTTGTTTTTCTATCAATTTAACACTAAACATTTGCACATTTGTCAAACCCTGTTTCAAAGTTTTGTGCCACCACAAAACTTTGAAACAGGGTTTCTTGGAGCGGTCGAATATTCACTAGAGCCTTTGAAAATTGGAATAACAGATGCCATTTTCCAGCAGGCAGAAAAACAAGACTCAGACTCAATTCACTTATTAAATAGTTTAGAGAAAATTGAACTAAATAGTCAAGCACTTAATAAATAGTTTAGAGACAATTGAAGAGTGTTCTGAAGAAAAATTTTGTAAGACTATGACAGGAATGTTGTGTGGACCACAAGCATATTGATCAATCATCGATCAATATGCTTGTGGTTCAGACAACATTCCTATCATAGTCTTGAGGATTTAAAAACTAGGATTAAGTTAACTCTGGTAGATATACACCATTTAATTAAACTTTCATTAAGCAAGCGTTATTTTTTATGAAAATAAAATCTGTGTTTTATTTAATACATTTTTCGAAACAGCTATAAAAAAAGTGATCTTAATAAAATAACTAAAAATTAATGACTGCGATTCAAAAAATACTACATCTAAACTTAAATAAACAACAGTTGGCTATCTTGGATGCCTATTTTTTAGAAAACAAAACAGAGTTATATTTACATCAGCTCCTAATATGAACCATATATTATGCAAGAGTGCAACTCATTTATGCTACTCATTTTTCACCATCACGTCAAGTTGTAAAGATATTCAGGATAAAATCCCTAATATTCTCACAAACAAAAAAATTATTCTAAAGTATGTTAACATGTGTCTCAAAAGAAGCCTATTTTCATTAAAATTTTAAAAATAATATTAGTTTTTTAATAAAAATGAATACTTTTTATATTATTGCTAAGAAACATTTTGTTAAAAGTCTTTTGATAGTGTTAAGCATTTTTTCATAATTTTTTATTTTGTTAATAAATTTTAAGCAAAAAATTTATGTTTTCTAAAATCTCTTTAAAAAAACACTTCTTTTGAGACCCAGATTGACTTTGACAAAAATATATTTTTCATTTGAATATGAATTTTTTGATGAATATGAATAAATAATATCAAAATGAATATATTTGTAATCAACTGTTCTGGCGGTTGCATTTTTTATCAACAGCATTGCTAATCCTGATGTCTTTCCTCTTACATTGCAGAACATAGATAATTTTTAATTAATTTCAATATTGAAAATGATTGTTCACAATAAGCAACAGTAATAGGTATTGTTAAAATTACTCGATAGATATATTTGAATATAAATGAATTCCAAATTATCTATAATAGCATAATGATCTTCTAAAATATATCTTAAAATAGATAGTTCATTTTTGTCTTGTCATTTGACAAGAATTTATAATATTTAATACATATGAAATCTCATATTTATGATATATATAAAACTCATATTATATTAATAAAATATAAAATCATTTAAATGATAAAAAAAAATAAATATATTACACTAATTATTGCAGAATATTTTTTATTTTATGTAATAAATTATATTTTATATATTAATTACTTTTATAGGTGTGCCATGCTAGACAAGAATAAAATGAGGATAGAAAACTAGGAAAGAATAATTTCAGAATAGAATGTTTTATGATAGAAATAAAGAAACCTTACTAGAAAAGAATTTTTACAAAAGAATATTTTTTGGCAAAAATTTTGAAATGAAACTTGAAATACTTTCTAAGAAAGAATATTTTTTAATAAACGTAAACAACTTGCTTGGAAAGAATTTTATTTAATAAATGCAAAAAACTTGCTAGGAAAGAATTTTATTTAATAAATCTAAAAAACTTGCTACGACAGAATTTTATTTCATTAATCCAAAAAAACTTGCAAAATTAATGTGATTATAATTATTTAATATTTATTCAATTAAAAATCATAACTGTAATTACCAAATTGCGCGCAAATTCTTTCTTAAAATTTCTTTGCTAGCACGTTTTTAAAATTTCTTTGCTAGTACGTTTTTCCAATTTTCTTTGCTAGAAAGAAAATGACTTTTACTTGTGCGATTTCTATTCTAAAAAAGTCTTTGCTAGCAAGTTTTTCATTTTTCTTTGCCAGTAAGGATATATGTATTTCTTTTTTCTTTTTTATCCTTCAATTATTCTATCCTAAAAAATAATCATGTTTTTTTCTAACATAGCAAGAATTTTCATGTTTCTTTCCTAGAAAGGCTTTCCTGAATTCTTGTCTAGAACCGGCTACCCTTTTATATATTATTCACTTTTATTGAAGAATTTTTAATTGTTGTAATAATTCTTAAAACACCTGTATTCTATTGTAATAAGAAAAAATAAAACATTTTTTTATAAGCAGTAAAAACTTTTGTATCTCTTTGCCAAAATTTTTATCAAATAAGTAATAATAATAAGTTAATAAATAAATGGATAGCTAGTGTGAAAAGCCAAAGTCAACGCTCATCTAAAGGATTTTTTCATGGCACAATAAATGACGCATGTTATGTATATATTCTTGTAACATTAATATTACAAACATATCTTGTAACATTAATGTTACAAACATATGCTTGCAACGTTAATGTCACAAACATATGCTTGTAGCATTATTGTTACAAACATATGCTTGTAACAAGTATAAAACCAAATATTGTATTTAATAGGCAATTGTTTTAATGAATAAACAGATAACTTGTGCAAAAACCAAAACCTTTTGTAAAAAGCTGTTTTAGAGAAGCAGCTCGCATGGCTTGCCATGTTTATTTTAGGAGAGCTATCCTCCGCTCTTGCACTCATTTACTCCCACCGAGGCTTCTATATACATATATACAATAATAATAAGACAATCATTATTTTAAATTAATGCAATAAACCTGGTGCTGCATTTGCAAGTGAACTCAAACAATTGTGATCAACAGTTGCACCAAATATAATATCTCTGCAAATTCTCCACATTCCAAATGTAGTATAAACATTCATTCTGCTTTCAGTGTCCATTCTCCATCCAGTGCTCATTGTTGAAACCAACAAAAATATAAGGGCAAAAGACATGAAAGTCATTGTCAATACTCGAAATTTAAGATTCATTTTATGTTCTAAAATATTTCAAATGTAAAACTGATTTTTTTTAAAAAAAAATAACCCTACTAATTACTAGCACATTTTTTACATGTAGCATAAAAAGATTATTAAATGAGGAGAAGTTTATAACCAATAAAGTATTACTTGACAATTAACAACTAACAGCAAATAAAATACATTCAGAGTTAATAGAAATTATTTTTTTTAAAATTGCTGTTGCAATTGTAACACTTTATTCATTTCAAAATTTGTCTGTAACATTATTCAAATTTTGCGAATTAAAACTTTGATAATTTTTTGTATATTAAAAAATAAGGAGTTAAACATAAAAAAAATTTAACACTTTACTTTCTTTCCTGACATCCTCAATATCAAATATAAATATAATATAAATATTTTTAAAAAAATATGACAAATTAATAAAATACAAATTAAAATACAGGGTTCGTACTAAACTTGTGTATATTTCAAAGATGGAAATTTTCCAGACTCATATTCTAGACAACCCTACCTTTGCTGCTTTTTATCTTTGTTAATTATACTTATTAGTGATATTTTGCAATAGTAAAATCAGTGCTTTGAATGAAAAAGATGGAGAAAGCCATGGGTAAAGCAAGGCATTAATTAAAACCAACAAGAAGGAATAAAAGTTTCTCTACCCACCTAAATACAGGTTACAAAGGATGTGCAACTTTTAGCAGAGAGACAAAATATATCAGCTCAGGAACTATCAAAAAAAAAATTATTTACAATTATTTTAAATAAGATATAATTCTGCTTTATTTTTACAAGATTTGGTTCTAGCTTACAAGGCCAGATTCAAAAAGGTTTTAAAATTGAATACAAGAAAAGTTAGAAGTATATATATATATATATATATATATATATATATATATATATATATATATATATATATATATATATATATATATATATATATATATATATATTTTAAACTTAAATTTGTAGTTTTAAAGTTACGATACAATATGTACACATTTAATAAAAATGTTCAGTTTGTTTGTGAACAACATTCTGTTCTGCTTGTTTTTGTATCTACAAAATTCATAATTTATCATCAAAAAACATCATCGCATCGTAATAAATATGCATGAAAATTATTTTAAAATAATGTATAAATTTAAATTCAGCGTCATATATCCTAACGAAAATTAATATTGCAATAATGTATAAAAAAAAAAAAACTTATATGGCTATTAATGCAAAGAATAGTTGATGGCATCTTACTTATACTTACATTTGATTCATATATACATAAAGTATTTATAATCATAAAAAATTAATAAAGCAAATTTAGTTTATTTGAAAAATACTGATTAAATTTTAGAAGATTTAGTAAAACCCTAGTTTTTATGTTATTAAAGACTGTTTGTGTCATTATGATATAGTATAATCAAATATTGTTTATATAACCAAATACAGTTCAAAATATTGTAAAATGTCGGAAAATAGCTATAAATCATATGTAAATATCACTTTAAGACTTTAGATAGTTAAAAAATGACACATTGCATTTAGTTAAAATCCAAGAGTCGCTTTTCTATACTCGATAGGAGTTTCTCCGTAAGGACATTAGAACTTAACAATTAGTCATTAAGATAGCCGCGGCCTTAGAATCCACGGTCTTAAAACCAGACCCAGAATATCGTCATAGCGGTGCCATAATTCGCTAGCGCATGTTTTAACTTTTTTCTAAAAATCTTAAGGAACTTCATAAATTATATATCAATAATACAAAATAATATGTATTTATAATATATAATAATATATATTAAATATAATTATATATATTAAATATATAATAATATATATTTCTATTTTTTATAAATAAAATTTGTTAGTTTTCATTTCAATAATACATTTTTATCAAATGATATAAAATAATATCAAAAAAATTTTTTTTAAGTTAAATCTGTTTTATCTTTAATTTGTTGAAAAATAACTTACATAGAAAATAATCCAACTATACCTTATAAACAAAATCATTAATAAAAATTTCCAGTTTTAATGTGCAGCCTATTGTTTATGACATATTTGTCAACAACATGTACGCATTCAAAAGAAGCATGTGAATGGTATTTTAACAAAAGACACAAAGTAGCTCACAGGAAAACTTTCAAATAATAAAATATTTAATTAGAAGACATAAGCTTTCTTGTTAAATTTTTGGTTGAATCATTGTTATATATAATATTTTTTTAATATAAACTTGATTTTCCGGTTGACGATACTATTTGACAAATTTATCCGGTTGACTAAAATTATAGATGTTTGTCAACCGAATAAATGAATCAAATAATGTTTTCTACTAATAATCGGATTTTTTCAAAATTCAAAGCCGGCGCTCATTGAACATATTTAACTATTTTAAATATGCTGAAAAAAAACAACATAAATCTACTTCTAATAACAATATAAACATTTTAACTGAAATCAACAATTTTTTTATAAAACAAATTTTAAAAACATTAATCAACAACAAAAAGGAGGATAAACAAAATATGCCCTCACTTAAAATTGTTCAATCGTTTTAAATAAAAATAATACGTATTGAAAATATTCTGAAAATTGTAAATTTTTTTAGTAGCAAAACCAAGGCTTTTTTTAGCAAACTTATCATGTTTTGTGTATTTAAATTTTTTATTTGCTTTTCCTCTATATTTGGCATTATAATAGACAACACCAGAAATTTGTCGATGATCCTACTTGATATAAGGTTCATCATCTTCAATAATACAGAAATTTTTAGAAATATAATTGTCAGACAACTTTCGAGCTGCAGCTTTATTTTTAAATTTTTATCAGCAAGTTCTTGCACTTTTTTTAAAAAAAGATTGAAAGGCTTAAGCACTTTTTGTGATTTGAATGTCAAAAAATAATTATTTTTTTTTCGCATTCCCAAAGTGAGAGGCTTGGGTGTATTATAAAACTGTTAACCAGTTTTCTCACCGGTTTTAATCTTTCCATTACCAGATTTGCTTTTGATCGATTTTGTTTGGGAAAAACGTTGAATAACACGACTAACGATGTAGGAATGTATTTGCAAGTTTTTGCTATTAAATTATAGCTACTTTTTTTTCTCCAGTTTATTTCGCTTTTTACTATAAATACAGTTTTCATATACATGCATATGATAATTTTTTTTTTCTTTTTTTACAGTTAATGTCTTTGTAGAAAAAAATTTCGTTTTTAGATTTTGAAAATTACTATACTTAAAGAGATAGTAACTTTCTGTTCAAGATACTGCCAACTGATATAACAATTTTCTAGCTAGCGACGACTTGTAATAACAAAGAGAGCGATTTAACCATGAGGATCACTATCTAGAAAGGCATGCATTTAGCTAGAAAAAATTTGCATTCTACTCTTATATATTACTTATTCATATTTATACCATATACTACCAGACTATTATCATAACATATTATCTTATAAACTTAACTTTCGCCGCCGACGGCTATGTAAACCAACTTTACACGTCTCGCGTTATTTCAGAATGAAGACAAATTTCTATCAATCCGCCCAACACTTTTATTATTTTTTGTTTGTGAATTTATCCTATTTTAATTTTTATTGCTTTGGTAATTTTATTTAAAACAACCATAGCTAATTAGCTACAGTATGTAACTATCTAATAGATTTATGGTTATGTTAAAGTTAGCTACAATGAAATAATATCAGCGCTAGTTTGAAAGTTGTGGTGTGTATACACGCCCCAGCTTTTTAGTCAGCGATATCGACTACTTATAGAGTTTAGGTTATGTTTCAGCAAGCTACAAAGCTATGATATGTAGCTACCAATATATTGTTTTAAAAATATGGATATCAACTTTTAGTGAAATCAACTATTTTTTAAATATTTAAAAAAATATTTTTATACGTTTATAGCTTTGGAGGACTTGTTAAAAAATTTAGAACCATAAACTGTATAGACAGCTTACTCGTCCTCGAAGCACTTTTCTCAAATTTAATTTCCTAACTTTTCCATGACTCAGACATAAAAAGATACTTCATTTCCCTGACTTGTAATAAAAAAACAAAACAAAAAAACATAATAATAAAAGCATCATTTTGCCAATACTGAAGGAACTTAATCTTGATAGACCAAAATAAAATGTATGAATGAAAGAAACTAAGATAACAAAATTATCTTGTTATCAAATTTGCAGACCATAAAAAAAATTTCTCAAACTCTAACACGTTTTTATTAAGATTCTTAATTAATAATTTTAAAAAAAATAACTATTCTTTAAATTTCAATATCTTCAAACTCAAAAGGTTAAAAATACAATGTGAGCCAATTAAAACGAATTAAAATTAAAACTATTACCCTTATTAAAGTATTCATAAAACAGAACAAAATAATAATTATTCAAATCAACTTTTTTAGATTTAGCTTTTTAAAAAAAATATCTTTTAAGATTGTTTCTGCAGCATATAAGGGTTGTCAAAATCCGTTTATGTAGGAGAGCGCGGTTCAAATCTTAATTAAAAATAGATTTTTTACTGTGCTCTCCTCAATAAGTAACCAGACCTTGACAACCCTATTGCATATTTTAAATGAAAATGTTTTAAGTTGTTTAAAACAGTAAATTATTTATACTAATATTTGATTTTAGCATGCAAAATTTTTACAAAGCAGTTTTTTATCAACAGTTAAAGACTCCTCACTTGAATGTTTTTTAAAAAGCGTTATAACTATGATGCCGTGTATTTATAAAAAAATGAGAGGGGTGAGGTTGTTGTTTACATATCTACATAGCTTTGGGCTGTTTATACTACGGTAAGAAGGTTAACGATAAACAGGCTGCGCTTGGAATTCTTGAAAGATGGCAAGATATCGCTAATTAACGATATCTTGCCATCTTTCAAGAGTTCTAAACGCAACCTGTTTAACTTACACCCGGCAAATGCCGCAGTAAGGAAAGAATGCCGCAGTAAGCAAAGAAATTTTGTTAACATAAAAAAAACCCAGTTCTTCGGGCATGATTATTAGGAAAGATTTGGAAAACAGGCTAAAACAACTTCTTCATTTTTTTTTTTTACGTCTATGTTAGGTGCCCCAAGAAGGCCTTACGGTCTTATCAAAGAGCACAGCGGAAGAGCATTTGAAAAAAAGTTCACGCCTCCTACTTTACCGATGTTATAAAACTTGCCCAGGGGTGGCGTTGAACCACGGATCTCTATTTTCAAGCTATTCAAAATTTAATATTTCAGCTTATTGGATACTAGATAATAATGAAAACATATTCAATTTGAAAAAAAATCTTTTAATTACATTGATAACATAATATTACAAGCAGCAATCATTATTAATTATATATTTTCAATTAATGCAACAAAAAATAAACAAAAAAAAAACATTAAACGTTATTGACATTTTAGGAGATTGATAAAGCTGGACTAAAATAAACAAATCTAAACTAGTCAAAAGCTTATATTTATTTGAAAGCAATTCAATACCATTTAACAATTGATAATGAAAATAAGGACTTACTGTACAGGGTCAAAAAGAATTCGTACAAAACATTTGAAGATCAACAATTCGGTATCAAGAAAAACAATACCAATAATATCGTTAAAAAAAAAGCAACAAAACGAAAAATTAAAAAAAGATTTTAATGCGATTACAGACTCGATACTTTCGCGTCACGAAAATTACACAAAATATAACCAAAAAGGCGTGCAATATAATTTAAACCTATCTGAGCCCCATATGAAATCTTAATAGGATTTCACTTTAAAGGAGTTCTAAATTGTTTTTTTAATATAATTTGTCACGACTGAGTTAACTAAATTAACTTTAATTTAAAGGGAAACGGGACGCTTTTGGAGAGGTTTTTAGAAATTAAAATAAAAAATGTACACTATTTGCAACAACCAGATTTAGGTGGTTCTGGATTTTCCGTCAGTTCGATTCCACGACGTGATGGGCCACCAGGTCCTGGTTGATCAGTGTTTTTAGGTAATTTTTTAGCTGAAATAAAAAAAAATGTGGTAAAAATGAAAGACTAAATTGAATTTTAGCTAGTCTATCTGGTTAATACTTACCAATAGCTAAAAATAGTTCGTTAACGTTGCTGGCAGTTTTGGCAGAGGTTTCCATAAATAAAAGCCCGTTTTCCTCCGCATAAGCATGAGCTTCCTAAAAAAAAGAATAGAAAAGAAGATTTTAATAACCTACAATAGTATACTTCATACTTTATTAGAACGACAGAAATAATAATCTAAAAATGATCAAGTGATATTCTTAAGGGGTAGTCCATAAAGTACGTACGCTTTTTTGTCGTCCACCCCCTTCCCCGCATTTTGCGATACGCTTTTTTGAGTACCCTCCACCTCCCTAAAAGTACCTACGCTTTTAACCTATTTATCTAACATTTTATGATATTTTTTTAATTTAGTGTTTCCTTTCTTTAAAAGTTAACCCACTGCCCTCCCATCTCATATACGCCATTTGCAGACTCCCTCTTCCCCTCTGAGCGTACGTACTTTATCCCTAACTAGCTAACCGGACCCGTAAAAACGGGTCTTTGTAAATCTATTCCACAACGACTTTTTTTATACTTTTTCTTTATATATATATCCTAGCTTTCCAGACCAGTAAAATACGGGTCTTTACCAAACCGACCATTTCTATACTTATCTATTTCACATCGATTATTTCTATACCTATTCTTTATTTACTTTAATTTTTTTAGCAAAATAATTCATTCTGAGAAATGGATTTAAAAGAAAAAAATTAACATTCGCACTTTTTCGCATACGTAGAGCTTTAAAATTAAAATAATTAAAAAGATTTATAATTAAATTTGTTTGTCACCAAAACGCAAATCATCGTTAGCTCAGTGGTTTAGCGCTGTCATCAGTGTCGTTTCAGGGGGTTCAAGACCTTCCCTTAACGTAATAAATTTCGAAGTTTTTTTAATCTCGCCTATATATTTATAGCACAAAAAAAATATATATAGCAAAAAAGTCTTCTTATTGTTACAATAAAATTTTAAAGTTCTTTCCGCTGGAAACCAGCTGGAAACATAACATATGCTATAGACAAAAACACTACATTTACAGACGTTTGTACGTAATGCTATACAAATGGCGGGACTAAGAAGATGATGTAATTTTAGCAATAAAAAATTATCAAGAGAGGGCAAATCTAAAATCGAAGTTTCAAATTTTCCACTCGGATGAAACAACACGTTTTGTATTTTTTCAACCTTGCCAGTATTTTTAAATAACAATAACATAAATGCAAAAAATCAAGAGGAAACAGTTTAAACAAAGAAAATTGTAATTAATAGAAAAGTTTTCTTATATTACACACGAATCCGTATAAAACGTTATATAAGTGGATTTTTTACATTTCCATATAAGATATTTGTTTATTGTTATATTATTAGTGTTATAACGACTATTAAATAATTCGACTGTCGACTAAATCGACTAATATATTTTCTAAAGTCGACTACAACCGACTAATACATTTTTGAAGTTGATTTAGTCGAAATTTATTTTTTTGAAGTAAATTGTAATAAAATAATAAAGTAATTTATATTCGACTTCGAATTTATATTTTTTAACAACTTATCATTTTATTATTAATAGAGCAAAACAATGAGAAAAGGGTCGCTCCGACAACAGGACAATTTATTCCCAGACCTCAATGATTTAGGGACTTCCTTAAATACTCCTTATATATAGTTTTAGAAGTATTTAAGGAATATATTATATTCCTTAAATACTTCAAAAACTTTACAATCATATTTACAATGTGATTGCACAAATGACATTTAGATTTTGGACCATCAAAATTTTATCCCAGGGCCCCGAAGCAGCTTGGAGCGGCCTTTTATGAAAGTATTTATAGAAAACCAAAAGCATCGAGGAAACAAATAAAAAAATTCTAACTAGTGAAATACATAACCGAAAGTTTAATAATATATAATTTTTTTCTTTTCTTTTGTAGTTATTAGGGTGCTGCCAGAAATCCTTACAGTTATTTATGCTCTTCCGCAATGCTTATCACAAAGCATTGCGGAAGAGCATAAATAATGCTAACATGCTATAAGTTATATAAAACTTCAGGAAAAGTAAACAAAAAACTAGGTAATAGTTATAATAGTACATACTATTGTTATTAAATGAACAAACAAAAATTAAAGATCGAAAAGTTGAACCAAATGAAAAGGTATAAAGATTTCAAGACTTTTACTTTTACTTGACCAAATCAACTTTTAGTTGATTAGTAGGAAGTCCATAGACAATTAAATCAAATATTAGATTTTTCAAAGTTGACTAATTTCAAATTTCGACTTTTAGTCGAAGTGTATAACAACACTATATATTATGTTATACTAGATGCATAAAATATTTATGCAATAAAGCTGGGCTTCCTTAGAGAACCAGCTTGAAAAGTGTTGATTAATTGCAATCGGTATAAGAGTTTTTAAAATGAACTATATTTTATTCACATGCATAAGTTCGATAAGCCAATGCGCTGTCATCGATGCTGTTTTGCAAGGGTTCAAATCCACCCCTTAACACAATATATGTTCAATTTTTTCAATTTGGATGTATATATTTATAGCAAAAAGACAGATAGCAAAAAAGATTTAATTGTTAAAATAACGTTTTTTTCTAGCTATGGGGTTTTCTTTCTTGTTTTTTTTTTGCCTTCACAGCAGCATTTCCTGGAGTATCAGGACTGTCTTATTAATTTTTTTCTTTATTAAGTTTCACACCATAGTTTTTTTTCAGACCATCTGCAGTTTATTAGGACTTGTTACATAACACAACATAACTTGTTACATAACACTGTTTAATAACACTAGTATCTCTAATATGACATATGCAAAACAAGTTTCTGTTGGGTGTTTTGACATCGTTCTTTTTTTACGATCTTGCCTACTATTGAAATAGTTAAAAAATTTACTTTATTAATCATTAGCCGTAAAAGAGATATAAAAATTCTACACAATTAATGTAAAAAATAATTTTATTTTCTGGTAATATTACAAAACCAATTTTCAAGGATAATAGTTTTATTTTGAGTTATGTTGTTTTTATCATAAACAATAAAAACTTCTGCTTATTATGTTATTATAAAAACTTAAGAGAACACCCTTTATTTTATGACTTTTTAACTGTTTTTAACACAATCCATTGTGTTAAATGGTATTGCAATATTGCGATAGCACGATCTTCAATGATAACAGAACTTGACATCACGCAAAACAACACAAAAGCTGAAGGATGAATAAAATTTCATTACTTATATTGATATATTTTTATTTAAGGTAGAATCTATTTCTTTTAATATAAATCTTTAATAAAGACAAAATTGTAAAAGAAAAACCAAAAATTGTTAAAAAATAATTCTATTTTTCGCATTTCACATTTCATAAAGAGTATCAATGTAACAATGTGTATTTTTTTTAAATACGATTTTTTTTGCCTACAAAACTAAACAAAAAAAAAAAAGTAACAATGAAAATTATCAACAAAAAACAAAATCGATTCATCATACTAAAAAAAAGTTTTATCAATATATCTTAACAGGGTTAATATTAAGGTATAAAGATTACAGATGAAATAAAAAACATAAAAAGAAAATATTAAAATAAATTACAAAACTAATTTTCACAAAACCTATGATAACCTTAGTAGATTTCATATTCTTTGCTATTGTTAGAAGTGCTAATTAGTGGATAATTCTTAAGCAAAATATTAGATCAAGTCCTCTGTTAAGGATTGCTAGATTCAGATATCTCCATAATCATAATCGAAATCAGATAATCTCCACAATAATTGGTTGTATCATCATTTACTTAGTTTTTTTGCACATAGCTAGTTATGTAAACTATATACACTAATGTTGATTTATTAACTGAGCTTTTAAGATAATGCATATTATCCACTAGTTCTTTTCATGAGTAGAAATATCGCTATAACATATGTCCCATGTATGACTGTCAATACCACCAAAAATGTCAAGTTACTATATCAATTTAGTATGTTTTAGTAGTATCAACTTTTTTAGAAGTACTACTCAAGCACTGAGTTGACAATGGCAGGATTTGAACCCGTATTGTACAACAGCCCACGTTTTAACTTTTCGTTTGACGCTCTAACTAACTGAGCTATCCAGCCACAAAATAACAAAAATAGTATTTTATATATAGTATTTTTATAGCCAAATAAAGTAAATAACTATTTTGCTTATACTCTTATCTCTATATATTTGGAAAAAAGATGTTAACATTTCTGGTTATTATTTTACATTTATTTTATCCAAAAAAATTCTATTTATTCATAAAAAGTCATCAACATTTAATTAACGAATTAAATGTTTAACCCATTAACTCCCGCCGAGGCTTGTAATAATATAGATTAATTTTTTATGCTATAAATCTTTATTGTACAAACATTAAAAGAGCTTTTTTTTTTAACTCGTAAGTATAAAAATAAAATAAAAAATGATTGTAAACTAAGTTTATTCGACCAATCAAAAATATTTGGTATTTTTAATTATTCTGTATTTTTTTTGGTTCTTCAACAACATTTTTGCATTTTTTTTTTTAATACTACAAACTATATGGTCTCAAAATTATTTGTATTCCAATAATCAAAAACATTTAGTTAATATTTTCAGTTTTCTGTTTTTGAAAGCATTTTAATTTCATATCATAAAGTATTCCTTGCAATTCTGGCCAATCAAATTTGATTGGCCAGAAATAATATTGAGATATCAAAACATCATTTTTTTAAAAAGTAGACAATCACTGATTGTTGATCGACCATTATTTCCAGCGCTGATATGATGATATAAATACTCATATGCTCCTCATATAATATCTGGAGTGAAAACTTCACCAAAATTTCTTATCTACTATGTATCTACTAAGGTGCTTTATCAAATATTTGACTGATGCGAATTTTCTTTATTCTTTAAAAAATTTAACTGCTTCAAATAAAACTTATTTTGATTTATATTAATTTTATTTTGTGTGCATTTAAAGATAAAATATTAATAAGTTATCAAATCGATATCAATATAAAATATCAAAAAGTTGTATTGTAAAATTGTATTGTATGGTAAGCTTGAATAACCATAAAAAATCTTTAAAAAAAAAAAAGATGCATTAAGTTTGTTTTCTTTAGATTGCATGTGTAAAGGCTGGAAACAATAACGTCGTTGTTATTACTTTATTTAATAAAATACGGCGCATATAAAGATGATGGTCTAAGTTTTGAGTTGAAGTTTAGTATATTTATAATTTTATCCAGTCGAAGTTTATAATAATCAATTTATTATTAAATCAATAAAAAAAGATAAACAAGTTAATAAAATAAGTAAAAAAATAATCTAATTGTTAACAATATCAATACTAAGTAACTCTAAAATACCGAAAAAAATATGAGTTGTAATTCAAATTACTCAACAAAAAGAAGCAAGAAGAAAAGTACAACATAAATAAAAAAATGAGAAAAGAAACCAAAAAAAAAATCAGCATAAAACTATTGGAAAGCAAAAAATTAAAAAGATACCTTAACTTCATTTTTTGTTTGTTTTGTTTTGTTTTGTTTTTGATGATTATTAGTTAGCCACATTTATTTAATATTTTTCAGTACAATTTAATATTTGTAGATTATTTATTTTCATTACTTTATAGAATTATAATTATACCTTTATATAGCTAAATTATATTAGCTAAATGATAATAGCATAGATGAGTTTTTGACTTAATTAAAATCCCAGAAAATTATCTTAATATAAAATCCGGAAAATTATATGATCAACAAACTGATGAAGGTATGTGGGTAAATAGAACGTTACTTAATTTATCCTTTTACTAACGTGTCTAGAACGTTAGTAAAAGGATAAATTAAGTAACTGAAAACTACTGACTAATTACGTTTCTCTAAAATTCTCTAAAGTTAAATATAATATCTCAATTTACAGTAAACAATCTGCTAAGCGTAATAATTTATTTACTTTTTGAATATAAAACATCAGACAATGGTTCAGAAAATAATAATTTTCATTCTTATAACTTTCTGCTGCAAAACATTTGTCAGCTTTTCTTTTCTGCATTTTTTAACATGATCATTAATAGATTCTTAGAAATAATAGATTATAATAGAAGTACCCTAGTGCTGTGGTCTTGTTTGCTAATAATTGATACTTAACTTAAGCTATAGCAGAGTACGATGAAGTATCAAGACTATTTGTTTTTTTGTTACCTACGGTGTTCATCATGCTGAATGATTGCTCAACATGAGGACTACTGAATATACTTAGACATGCCTTGATAATTTTACTAAGCTCTAAATATTTTTTACATTTAAAAACATCTGCTCACCAATAGTCAAGACATATGGGCTTTCCATCAGCAAATACAGGTGGAAGCGCTATATCTATCTGAAATTGCATAACTTCTTGATTAAATACTACTTTATTTATATCTACAGTGGGAAAAAAAGTTGGGAGTTTTTTTAGCATTCTCTCTGTAATTTTGTGACCTTGAGACATTGGCTCGATCTCAGAGAGGCATTTTAATAAAGGGTTGTTAAAAGGAATTTTATTAAGTAAAATAATGATTTACGGTAAGCTTTTAGCAAGGTCTTAAAAAAACAATGATGTGAAGTCAGGATTTCGAATAATCATTCTTGACAAATATTTTTCAGCATTACTCCTAAAGTATATGTAATTCGAATGGCGATACATTTTTTTATCTTTTAGGTTTAAAAATTTAAACTTTGTTCCTGTTATATTTTTTATGATTTTTGGCTTAATAAAAGTTAAAAGTGTTTTCACCAGTTCAATTTGCTTGTCATAAATTTGATGGAATAACGGTCCTTTTTGTTCAAAAGTTAAAATAAATAATTTAAAAATAGGAAGAATTACAATTTACAAATTAATACAAAGTAAGGTTTCATTACATCTGAAAAATTAACTTTTAACAATCCTAGCTTTTCTTTCTGCACCTTGTTTTGTTAGCTTTTTCTGTTGCATTTTCTATTAGTTTTTTACTTTTATTTCATTTCATACAGAGAGATAACCAAGAAGAATAAATTAAGGTGAAAGCAGGCATCATCTCAAGCATAGGTAGAGCCAGTGATACGGAGTCCCAAAAAGGACTCCGGATTAGAAAGTCACAAATAGATTACTTTATCCTAGTTTTTGGTATCAAGGGGTTCTAAAAATATAAATAAGTTTATGGACTACTAATAGGAAAAAAATTAAGACTTTTAGGTTAGAAGAACAATCGTTTTTTGAGCCCGGGAATCCTTAGGTATAATGGCGGCAAGGACTCCAGGACTCCGGGCTTAAAAACAATAAATTTTAAGTTATTAAATCTCATGAATTTTTTTATTATAGCAGATAATAAGTCAACAAACATGATTAGAGCTTCTGGACACTACAGGCTTGGAAAAAGTAGAGATATAAAGCCAGACTCCGCATCCCTGGGTAGAGCATAAACTAAAACAGACAACCACCGATGAGAAACCCTTTGCTTTGGAGTGTTGTATGTGATACCTGTGGGTTGACAAAATGTTTTTAGAAATGTATGAAAATTTAAACTTAAAATCAATGTAGATATCATCCAGTAAATTTTTAACTACTTTGCCGGAAAAAAAAAGGTAGACTTTTTGACAACATTGTGCACATTATGAGAAATATCACCATCAATATCAAGTGAGGAATCGCATTTCTTAATCTTGTTTCAAACCCACTGATTTTTCCCCTCATGTAATTGGTAGAATCTTATAAATTGAAAACTAGATTACTTAATGGAATTGCGTCTTTGTTAAATAAATAACAGCATTAAAAAAATTTTCAGCGTTTACCGTAACAAGCCATAACGATGCATAGTGTTTTAATTCAATTTTATTAACTTATACTGAGAACTTTCTCATTTTTTGCTGAGAAGCACTCGTCTATGTTAAGGGAAAACATTGTTATTTTCATATCATAAACAAGATCAGCATGAAAAGCTTTACCTAACCCTTCTCGCAGCTTATACGAAGCAGTTGTTCTAAACATTTTAAAACTATTTTTGAATATGATGATCTTTAGACATTTCCTTAGCATACTCAATCATATGGGATGTTAAAGATTGTGTTCACAAATAAATGCGAGTGTCATAGCTTCTGCATTTGATGTCCCGCCTCTAAAACTTACAATAGGTTAAATGGTAGACTTCACTCTATTTGTGCAAGTACTGCCAGTATACACGTTATGCAGAGTGCCTTATGGGAATATACATGTATCAGTTTTTTTTTAATTAGTAAAAAATGACGACAGTATAGCTTGGTTTGACTTAATCATTGCACAGTTTTGACAATGTATTTTAGACTGTGAGTGGCAAAGTAAAGATTTTAGTTGTTAGAAAAGTGAGTTAGAGTGGCTAAGTATAGATTTTGTACCTTCACTTCCATAATAAAAACCTTTACTACATATTGCACATCGTACCCAAAACATAAAATCAAATAATATATAATTATGATGAAATTACATATTTAAATGTTCAGTTAGGGAATAAACTTACTGCTCCAGCTTTATCTATTTTTCTTATATAGGCTAAATAATACTTTTCACTATTATCTTTCTCTTGAAGCTGATTCCAGTGGAACTCAAAAATGTCAGATAAACTCTTAACTTCCATTTTATATTTTTTTCTTCTTGATTGTATTAATTGACAACAAAAACATTGGTAAACTTTTAAAAAGGAATTAAGATTATTTAACTTTTTACAAAAAGGAAATTCTGATATTCAAAAAGATTAATTTAAACACAATTTTAAAAAAAAAAAAATTTTATAATTTTTTACAAAAATTGATCTTGTAAAAAATTCAATTAGAAAAAACATATTTGTTTAAATGAAAACATTTTCATATTTAACATTTCATTATTTTTTTCAAATTAGTAACAAAAAACATCCGGAAATTTCTGGAAAATTAAAAGAGTTTTAAGTGTATTTCCGAAAAAAAACTCACTATGTAATATATCTATAATAACTTATTATTTATTAATATAATAATAAATAACTATATATCATGAAATGTGGTTACTTTGGACAAAAACTTTGAGTAAAACTTTTTCTACTAGAAAGAGTTTTACTACTAGAAAGATTTTGTCCAAAGTTACCACATTTCACGGTACCTATATAACTATCTTTATATTTATTTATATACCTTATATTTGTGATTATATAAATGTTATTTAATCTTTCAATTTATGTAATTTATTATATACTTACATAACGACCATTTTTTAACATTTAAACTTTTATCTATTATTTGTACATTTAATTTTATTTATTATTTTCTTCATGGTTATTTTAACATTCTTCCCCAGTGTATTGTGTCCATATTATATTTGCTTGTTAGTGTTTTTGTGAGTAGTCAAACAGGTTGATCCATTGCTTGACATTTGTATCACTCCAGCTTCTGTATCTAAAGTGATTTCCTGCTTAGACTCTTCTACAGCTTGTGGCCCAGACAACATACCTGTTATAGTCTTGCAGAATTGTTTTCCGGAGCTGTCGTCTATACTTTCAAAACTATTCAACAAGTGTTTATCAGAGTCTTGTTTTCCAGCCTGCTGGAAAGCGCATTCTGTTATCCCTATTTTCAAAAATTCTGGAGAGCGATCTGGTTTGTCCAACTACCATCCAATTAATCTTCTTCCTATAATAAGCAAGGTTTTTGAATCTTCAATTAACAAACACTTAATCTTGAATCTAATAACTTACTTTCTGATCATCAATATGGATTTCGATCTTCTCGTTTTACAGCTGATTTGCTAACAGTGATAGCCGATAGGTTTTATCATGAATTAGATAAAAGTGGAGAGGTTAAGGCCATCGCTCTTGACATTTCTAAAGCATTTGATAAAGTTTGGCATGCTGGTCTTCTCCATAAGCTTATTTCTTATGGTGTATCTGGTAACATCTTTAAGATTATTGAATCCTTTTCTTTCCAATCGTAGTATAAAAGTTGTCCTCGATGGACAGCACTCTTTTTATTTTGTAACTTCAGGGGTTCCTCAAGGTTCAATCCTTGGCCCTATACTCTTTTTAATTTACACTAACGATCTTCCAGACATTCTCACATCTAAGGTGGCACTGTTTGCTGATGATACTACCATTCTTGTCGTGATAAGAAACCAACACCCTCTGATTGCTTGGAGTGGTATTTGAGCTTGAAAAGGATCTCACTTCAGCTACAGCATGGGGCTCACAGTGGCTGGTGAACTTTAATTCAAATAAAACTCAACTTTTTTCAGCCAACCGTTATTGCAATAATTTAGATCTTCCTATATTTATGAACAGCAAAATACTCAATGAGTCATCTACCCTTTATCTTCTAGGAATAACTGTTACTTGTGATTTTTCTTGGAAACCATATATCAAATCCATTGCAAAACTAGCATCGCTAAGATTGCATCTCTTTATCGAGCTTGACACTTTCTTACTCCGAATTCTATTCTTTATCTCTATAAATCTCAAATCCGGTCTTGTATGGAATACTGTTGCCATATCTTGGGCGGATCTTCTAATGATGCCCTTTCACTTTTAGACAAGGTGCAAAAACGCATTGGTAACATAGTTGGACCTGCTCTTGTAGCCAACCTCCAACCATTATCACATTGTCGTAATGTTGTATCTATTTCTCTTTTCTACAAATACTATAATGGGCACTGCTCTAAAGAGCTAGCACCTCTTGTGCCATTTGTCATTCAATCATCTTTTTTCTGTGACTGTTCCTAAGTGCTCCAAAAACTCTTATTCCTCAAGTTTTCTTCCTCAAACAACAGTTCTTTGGAATACTCTTCCTTCATCTTGCTTTCCTAATTCATACAATTTACAATCCTTTAAGTTGTTTGTTAATCGTTATCTCGCTCTACAATCTTCATTTCTTCTCTTCCAGTAACCTCCAACTCTAATTAGAGTTTGCTTGCAGCAAATAGAATAATATTGTTTCAACTGTATATCTTAAAACATACCGTTTGATTTGCTTACTGATATTGAGCTCTTGTTAACATTATCATGCAAGATTCCACAAACTGGATCCTTAATATTTCATGCATTCTTAAATTTTCTTGTATCGCCAATTCATTCAAGAAACATATTTAAAGAACTTAATACAATCTCTGGTTCTGCTATAAAATGTAAATTCTATGATGTTATTGACTTTAATAAAATTATCAAACCTAATTCAGTTCTATATCTTAACCTTAATGTTGCATCACTTTCCTATCACATTGACGATGTGCAGTTTTATCAGTACATTTAATACTGTACCTATCGTAATAGGGATTACTGAATCCAATTTATACCTTAATGATACAAATATAACAGACAGCTATTAATGAATTGAACATTGAGTATTGTTTAGTATTTTATATTGTTGAGTCCCACTGAGGCCAAAAAAGGTGCTGCTCTTTTATATCCGCTAATTAATTTAAATTCATCATGACTTAAAGATTTACTTACCAAAATTACTATTATATTTTGGTTGAAATCATTAAACCCCACAAAACAAGTGTCCTAATTGGTTGTATATATTGTCATCCATCAATGAATCAAAGTGAATTCAATACAGCATTTTTAACTCTACTGCTTGAAAAGTTAAGTAAAGAACAAAAACTAATCTTTTTAATGGATGATTTCAATACCGATCTACTGAGCTATAGTGAATCTAGTCCTATTTCTAACTACCTTGATATCTTAAGCTCTTACTTGTTAAACCCTCCTATAACCCTACCTACTTGTATAACAGCTCCTATAACCCTACCTACTTGTATAATCTCAAACACTTATTGATAACATCTTTATGTTCTTTTACTCTTCTGTTTATCTCTCAGGTAGCTTAACAATTTCTATCTTGAATCATACAGCACAACTTGACTGTATTCCTGGCACAACCAGCTAACCCCAAAAAGTTCAAATTTCTAAACAATGCCTAAAAAATTTTGACCTCAACAAATTTATACTAGAAATTTCTAAAATTAACTAGAATCTCATGATAAAAATGTGCTTATAGTGACTTTTAATTTGCCTAATGCTAATTTTTTCTTTATCGATCCTGTGAGTGAAGATGCGGTATCTAATCTTATTAATAATGGTCTTAAAAATGATAAAAGTTATGGACCTAATAGCACACCTACATTTTTTCCTAAACTAACCTCTCACATAATCTCCAAACCTCTTTGCATTATAATAAATAATTCTTTTAAAAGTGGCATATTCCCTGAACTTTTCGAACTATTGACCGATTTCCCTTCTTTCCAACTTAAGCAAATTTTTTGAAAAGCATAACAGGCTATACAGGTTTCTAGAAAAACTTAAATGCCTGTACCAACATCAATACAGATTTAGAACCCTCACATTTATTGAAATTACTGAGATTAGAAGAGCTCTAAATAATACTTTGCATGTGGGGTGTTTATAACTTTGTAAAAAGCTTTTGATACTGTAGATCCGCTCCATCCTTCTTACAAAATCGAAATACTATGGAATCAGAGTCATCCCACTAAACTGGTTTACTTTATATCTCCAAAACAGGACACAGTTTGTATCCATTAATGGCACTAAATCTGATTTAAAGAAGCGCTAAAATGGCATCTCACAAGGTTTAGTTTTAGGACCACTTCTTTTTATTAATGATATAAATATTCTTATAAATTTGCAAGTGCTTCCTATTCAAAATCTTAAGATTGCTCAACCTTTTAAGATCATTGCTCAACCTTTTTTTCTTTTCCAGAATCATTAAAAATTTATAAAATGATATTTTTTGTTGCAGTCAAGTGATAGTTTGATTTGTAAAGAAACACATTTTAAAGGCATCCTTAACTATTAAAATGACTTCATATATTATAGAAGGTCATGACTTTAAAGCAATGCGAGTCATTTATAATGATTTTTTTTTAGTTTGTTGTTCCAGCCATCAGTATTATTTTTCTGAAACACTTAACCTTTAAATTTACCGCACTTTTTTATGTTGTCAATATGCCTACGATGAGGTTCTAAAATGATTATGTGTCATGTTTTCCTATTAAAACTTATATAAATCTTCATAATCTCCATAAACTTGTTTATTATAATTAGAAATACTAATTCTAATTATATATTCTGTTTATTAATAATTTATCAATACCGAGTTTTAGAATTATCAATTATCATCTTCCAAGGTGTTAATGAAATATTTCCTACTTTATAGATGATTTATATTGTATCTAAGAAGACTACAGTCGATAAAGCTATTCATCTGTTTATTTATTTTTAATTTTTTTTTTCTATTTTTAATTTTTTTTTTCCTTCTCTCAACCCTAAACTTTGAAACACAAACAATCCTGTTGCATGGAGAAACAGGTTTGAACAAATTAAATTGTTTCAAATGTTTAGGATTAAACAAGATTTTCTTTAACCCTTAATCTTTAATTAGAAGAATTATATATTTCTTATTTTATCTTATTTGCAAATTTGATTGTCAACTTTTTATTATAATCTTTTTTTATTATTATTATTCCTTTAGTTTTACTTTTATCATTTTTAAGATTGTAGGATAAATTTTATTTGAAAGGAATATTTAAAACATGTCTACTCATTGTTATTTGATTTTTTTTAGCACTACCTTATATTATTACTTTAGCTCGCCTACTAGTAGTAGGTGAAAATATGGTTTTATTTTAGTAAATTTTTATGATTTTTCAGAAATTTATTTTATGGATCATTAGCTCACAGTTAAAAGAAACAGAATAAAATCAATTCAAAACAATTAAGGTAAGAGTTACTGTATTTCTGGTAGCATTACAAAGCGGATTTACACTGTTAACTATATTATTGCTAATTTCATTGTTAAAATTATTACACTAACTAGCATTTACTCTCTAAAATAATGAGAGTTCTACGAGAACTCTCAAAATCTTGCACATTTATAAAATGATTTGAATCTATAGTATTTATTCCAGGTATGTGTTGAGGTTATTCTATAATGCTATAGAAGCCCCCTAACTATTTACAAAGCTATAAGATATTTTCAACACCACAATATATGTGTGCGTGTTTTTTTAACATTAACTTGATTTGTTTTGATTTCATAACAATATTTTCCTGCATACAAATGTTAATAAAAATTTATACTTATTTAAAAAACGCGCAAAATTGAGCTAAAAATAAATGAATATATATACAGGCTTAGCAGAGAGTATGAAAAAAAAAGCAGTTATAAGCTACAACCAAATTAGTTTTTTTTTAAAGGTCTGCTGGTATTTACACAACTTATCAAATTTTTAAAAAATGATTTAGATGATTTAAGATTAAATAACATAAGTAACATATTTCATTTCATTTTTTATTAAATTATTTTTTAAAATATTATTAATAAAAATTGTTTAATAACATTTAATTTGGTTGAAAGACCATTGCAAAAGAGTAAATATAGAGAAATTTACTTAATTGTTAATGCTTTAAGTTATTAATCATTCTTAAAAACAATTTTTTTTTTGTTAGAATTCAAAATGAAATTTACAGCTATTAATCTAATAATAAGTAATAATAATCTAATAATAATTTATAGAATTAACATTAAAGCATATAAAAAACATTATTATTTCTAGTTGTTAATAATTAAAAAATTAACAACTGGAATCTCAAAAGTTCTGAAACTTCTTTGTTATTCTCAAAACCTTGTGGTAATAAAAAAAAAAGATCACTAATGTCAAGAGGATACTCATTTTTATTAATTTTAATTTTATATATCATTGTTACAATACTTTTTCATTGTTACAAATTTTAATTTTATATATCATTGTTACAATACTTTTCATTGTTACAAATCTTTGAACTTCAAAACATGAGCATTGACAAATAGTATTTATATTTTAAAGCTAATATTGACTTTAAAACTAACATTGACAAGCATGAGCCTTGAGGAACAAGGCTGCTGTGCAGAAAAACAAGTTAAGCGTTGTACTACTACATGTGGGGTGAGGAACAAGCTTAGAACTTCTTATTTATGAAGCTGGTACTATATCACTATACCAATATCACAGTTATACTTGCTTAAAATAATACTTTAAAATTTTATTACTAAAACTACCTCATAGTCTACCATTCTTTTGTTTCCAAGATCAGCTTTATTTCCAGCAAGAGAAATAACAATATTCGCACTAGCTTGTCGATGTAATTCTTTAACCCAACTTTTTGCTCTTGAAAATGTATCCTGTTACAAAAAAAGAATTTAATATCAAATAATAATAACTAACAAATTAATAATAATAATAATTTGAAAGAATAATTCTTAATTATAATAAATTCTTGTGCAAACATTTGTAGAGTAATAAAATGTATTTTTTTAATTTCCATTGCATTCTAACACATTGCATTTAATCACAACATAATCAGAATTGAATCTACTTAATACCTTACAGTACCAATATTGAGATCAGGTGATACTGGTATTGAAGGTATCGATTATATTAGTATTGATGGTATCATTTGGTATTGCAGCTAAATTGTTAACGAGAATTTGTAGTTTATTTTTATAAACGATTAGTAACTAATCGTATAATAATAACTTCATCTAATATCTAAGATTTATAAAATTGATTTATATAGTACAATAGAAATTGTCAAGGATAGTGCTGTGGATCATGCAGTATCAGACTTGTGCAAACAAGTTTGCCACAAAACAATCAAATAATACTGGCTTACAAAACACATTTAAGAAAGTTATTAAATGAACTTCAAAAAGACAAGTAAAGATCACAAGCAGAGGAAGAACCAAACCTAATCAAGGCAGTTCCTTCTATATCCAAAAGGGAGGTTTTAAACCTCCCACTCTATAAAAAAAAGCGGTTACAAAAAAGTGGTTATTTCAAGATTATTTATTTTTTTGGCATTATTTAGTAGTTCATCAAATATGATCATCAGATATGCTTTTGTAGTTCATCAGATATAATCATCAGATAATATTTTATAATAAAGTAGTTCATCAGACATAACCACCAGATGTTTTTACTTTGATTTAAAACTTTTTAATTTGCTTTGAAATTTTTTACTTTGATTGTTATTGAGTGCTTGTCATTCAGTTTAGCCGATTCTGAAAATTTTAAAAGATTTATGAACCGAATATTTTCAAACGCCATGATAAAACATTCAATGACCTTCTCAAAAAAGGGAACTATGCATCAAGTTATGAAAAAAGAGTTCATGGATCTTTATCAGGTCACCGTAACAAATTGCCACTGGATATCAAATCAAATGAGTCGTACATACCAGTGATATTATCCTTTATATTAGATGGCAAAATCTGGCAAGATTATATATCACGAGAAAATTTTCAAATTCAAAGTGCATCTATTCAAAAACACTGATGTTAACATTGCATAAGTACTTGACAACACACTTTTAGACAATGAATTACTAAGAAAAATACCAAACTAAATGTGTGTTGTTGACCAGGTATCAAATATGGCCTATGGAAATATGCTCTAAATAGTAGTATTTTTAATGACTAAAGAAGACAGCTCTATTACATTTAGTGATCACAAACTCAACACGGCATTGCATTGCATTTACTTACATGGTAAAGGCGACGATTAGAAGAACATCATACCAATATATCAACAGATCCTGTTCTTTGAAGCTTTTGTTCCAGCTCTAAAATCAGTTTTTAAGAATTATCAGTATTTTTATCATCAAACACAGACATCCAAACTGACATGTCACTGTGGAAAATGATGAAAACTGATCAACTTTATTGAGAAAAGAAAAAACAATCACCTTACTCAGAGAAGCAACCAATCAGTAGTGAAACTCTGGAAGGACTTATTATCAGAACTAAATAAGAGATTCCCAGACAAAGGCTCTAAATTCCCTGCATTTGCACAGGCTATTAACTACATCTATTGTTTTGAAATTTCCTTGTATTTTGTTCATAATAAATTCAAGTTCACATTTTCATTTTTTTCTCTCACCAATATGCAACCGTTCAATACTATAAGATTCTTTTTATTACTGATAGCATGTGTTATTGAACTGATACTGATGGTGTTGACATTAGTATATAAGCTATACCATACAATACAAAACCATCTCTCTCAATATCAAATTAGATGATACTGATTATTCAGTGCTTAATTGTATTACCTCAGTTGTGATGATATAATTTCAAATAATTGTTTATTTTTACCATTTAGTGAATGCACTAATTAATTACTTACAAAGACATTGTTATTAATAAATCAATTAGTGATACTTTTATTGAGATGACTTTATCAGTTATGGTATTATATCATAAATTGAAGGATAGCAGAATAAGTTTTAAAAGTGCTTTGATATGATATGAATATAAAAAAAATTGTTAAAAAATGATAATAATAACTTTTTATATAAAATGGTTTTTATTTTTAAAAACTTTTATGTATTTTGTTAAGTATTTGTTTCTTTAAAGATCTAGGTTAATATTTTTTTTAAAATACAAGGCAACTCCCGATTGTTCTTAAACCGTGTGGTGCCTATAAAAACATTCTTGAACAGCTAGTTTCTAAAATTAATGTTATTATACAAAACAAACAAAAGGTGTAAAAACTGTATTACTACTGCACTTGCGGTAGAGAATGTTGGTGTATTGTTAAGCACAATATTGCATTGATAAAGCAACAAGTGATTACTGTATTTTGAAGATACCGGAAGTGAATAGAACATTTTTTAGACATTTTATTTACTGGAACTGAAACCTAAATCACAACTGAAACTAGAACTAAAAACCAAAAAAGAAATTTTTTTTTTATACATGTTTTAAACATAAAACAATATTTACAAAAAGTATTAAATTCATTTGCATGGAGGTAGTGTGGCAACGTAACATTAGCAATAAAGTCATAAAAAATGTTTTACTACTTCCACTGTGCCTTATTTTTTTTTAATTCCAAATTCTTATTACAGTAAAATACCTGGTTATTCAAACCTCCAAGGGGAACAAGAATTAACTTCGAGTAACCGAAAGTTTGAAGAACTGAAAATCTTCTTTAAAGTGACCTATTTCAAGTTACTATCAAATTTTAACAGAAGTAGAGAGTAAAAAAGAAGAAAAACTTTGAAATAAGATGCTGTTCAAGTCTTTACCTTCTTTAAAAAAACAAATTGAAAATAAAAATAAAATCTTTACAATTTTTTGAAAAATATCGCCTATTTTTGATTGCTTTTTTGGTTCTTCGATACTAAGCTTAGCAATTGTCAGATTTTGAAGTCATTATTTTCATAAAAAGTGACCAACAGTCAAATAATTCTACTGCATGTTTGAAAGTTTTGGCTTTTTGGAAAGCAAATTGTTTGACTCTTGGAAAGCAAATTGTTTGACTCTTCAATTGACTCTTTGGAAAGCAAATTGTTTGACTCTTCATCTATATCTGCATCAACTTCAGTACAATCTTTGATTAAACTGGAATCCAGAGCTTTACCAGCATTAATGTATTTGATCTGACGCCACACAACATTTGTGCGATAAAAAGCCTTCAATGCCTTTATTACTCCCTGTCCATTGGTTGAGTTTTGGAGGTTGTGTTTGGTGGTAAAAATACTAATTCAATTGCTTTAAACTTTGCGTCAAGTATTCTTACAAAACCATTAAAGATTTTAGAGTCTATCTTGAGATTTATTTTGACTTGTACTAACAAGATAGGCTTTTGATACCTTTGAAACATTGTAGTTTTTCTGCCCTTCTAATTATAAACAAACAGCACAATTTTCCTTCTGCACATTGTTCACCTTTTAGATAAGTTTTTTATTGGAGGCTGTTGATAAAATAAACCAAACTTATCAGTGTTGCAAACATCCCTCAATTCCTACCTTGGCAAATGGATTTGCTCCCAACTTGATGTCTTTTCCTCTGTACACATTTTTTGTAAACATAGTTGGACCTCGTCTTGCAGCCAACCTTTAACCATTAGCATATCATTGGAATGTTGCTTTTCTACTAAAATTCATTCTTATGTTACTTGTCATTCAATTAAGTTTCATCCTTTAACTGTGATTGTTCCTAAGTGCTCCAAAAATTCTTATTCGTCTAGTTTTTTTCCTTTTAACATCAGTCTTTTGGAACTTGCTTCCTTCATCTTGTTTTCCTGATTTATATAACCTGCAATCTTTTGAGAAAATTTAAATAGGTGGGAGTTTACTGTAGTTAATTACACTTTACTGTTATTGATATTTTATTGTCACTAATTAAACTTTATTTATACAAAATACACAAATATAATACAAATGATACATTTAAAAAAATAATCCTAATACTTTTTTAATTTTTGTGGTAAATTATTGCAGTAATAGTAGTAACTTAATCAGAATTTTTTATTATCATTTATTATAAATTTACAAACCAAATAAATCTTAAATTATCTTTAACTTCCAAAAATTTAATAATAACAAAAAAATACGCAGTACATTTAATAAGCCAAAACAACATACCGTATTTGTTATGTCATATACAACAATAGCAGCTTGGGAGCCTCTATAGTACATTGGTGCTAAACTATGATACCGTTAAAAAAAAAAGTTATGGAAAAAACGATACATTAAATCTAAGTAACCTTGATAAAACTTTTTGTTGATTTCTATTGCGTCTGCCAAATTTGAATAAGAATCCTATAGATGCGGTAGTGGTGTAGTGGTAAAGCGCTCGCTTCATAAGCGAGAGGTTCCGAGTTCGATCCCCACCACGTCCCTGGTAGTACCGCGCTCAACTTGTTTCTCCGCACAGCGGCCTTGTTCGTCAAGGTTTGTGTTTCGGAGCTATAGAGTTGAGAGAGGGTTATTAACCACTAATAAGTAGCCTCCTCCTCTGTAGTGGCCTTCTCGGCCTTGAGGAGGTGAATATAAAAAATAAAATTAAAAAAAAAAGATATTTTGGACATTTTATTTAACACAGAAACTGTATACTTAACAGATGAATTGCAATTAAAGATTAAAAACAATATAAATTTTGAAATTTCTGGTGCTTGCAATAGTAATTTAAAGTAGTAATTTAAACTAAAACTAATCAAAATAAGATAAAAGCTCAAATTTTTAAATAGTATACTTTAATTAACAAATTATAGACTATTAGAGCTATAGACTATTACTATTAGAGCTAGATCAATAATTATAATATTAATAAAAATATTAATTCATGTGTCTTGACTGTTAGCAACAATAATACAATAGCAATAGTAACAAATAATAATAATTTACAAAGTTTATTTTACGTTTATATAGATAGATTTAAAATACCTCAAACAAAAATATATAACAACATAAATACATAATACAACATACACATATAATGTGACATACATATGATGTGACACATATGATGTGACACATATGATGTTGACATATGACACTTATGTTGTGACACACTTATGATGTGACACACATATGATGTGACACACATATGATGTGACACCCATATGATGTGACACACTTATGATGTGACACACATATTAAAACAGTAATAGTAACTATTATTATATTATTTGTAAAAACATTGTTGAAAAGATATTTTCTTGGCCAGCAGTATCCCATATTTCAAACTTTACTGTAGTATCATCAAAACAAACTGTTTGTGTTAAAAATGCAGCTAAAAATAAAATGTTAAATTTATTTTTGTCAACTTAAAGCAAAGATATAGATAAATGTACTTAAGGTAAAACTTTTTTTTTTTTAAATAAATTCACTACCAGCAAGGCTGAAAGCAACTACTATTTAAGTTCTCAGTTAACAGAATACAATGAGTTAAAGAGATAATAATTGACACAAGACTTAAAAAACTTTAAATTGTATGAGTTAGGAAAACATGAAGATTAGGTTATCACAAAAATATCTAAACAAATTTTTTTTTTATTAACTACTCTTGTACACCCAAAATTCCTTGTCTATACTAAGGTAAAAGATAAATACATACTAAAAAATTGCTCTCAGATCATTTTAAGTGCCTACTGTAAAATTCCTAAATCTTCCTTTTTTAAGCTAGAAAAAATCAAAATAAAATAACTGACAGTATAATTCTTTTATTCATAAATATATTTCAATATCATTATATAGAAAGTTTTAAATTTTCATAAGTTCTTTTTGAGTTACTTTCTTTATTACTTCTTTTCTCTACTCTTCACTATCAATATTTTGACAGTTCTTCTTTTTGAGAATATTTAAAAAAGTTGTTTATTATCCCAATGTTTCTTTCAGCGCAGCCGTTAGTTACACCTAAGTCCTTTAACAAAACTTTCAAAAACACTGATTCAGTTTTCAGGAATGAACCCAATCTTTAACTTGATTTACAATTCCTAGGCATATAAATATAAGCCAGCTATCAGCAGTAACGAGCTCTGAAAGCTTGCTGTTTAGTAAAACTAAAATGGGATTATGTTTTTCCATATCTACATTTTCTAGCTATGGAACTGGAAAGAAAATTAATGATTTAGAAATCTGATACTTGACAAACATTTCACACTTGACAAAAGTGAGAGTCAACTAGCAAAAACACAACTACTTCTGGAGAAAGATACCACAAATGTTTATGAAAGCTTTTAATCAAAGCATTGCCAACATCTGCATTAAATTCCATCTTTGAGAATATATACTGCTTTAAAAGCATTAAAATCCATGTTACAGAACGTTAAGTACGTGTGTTAAGTACATTGTGTTGAGCGTCTCCTGACTTAAGGTACTACGGAGAAAACAAACAGCAACAATAGACACACATTTTTATCAGGTAAAAGGGTTACAATAGTGGATACCATTTCTAGTGTAAGAATATAAAAAGCATCAGCGATAAATCTTGCTTCGCGACAAGCTCCAGGTTGATAAATTTTAAATGCATTAAGTTTATCAGATTCAATACCAAGATAAAAAGCCAAATATTTTACAAAGTGAATATGGTCCTTTCTTGAAAATTTTTTATTTTCCAACGAATACATCGCATAATCTTTAGCTGTTATTGCCAAGATGTAAAGATTGCTACCTATTTCCAGCTTGTTCCAATCAAACTTTTTTAGTTCTGGAGTTCTTGAGTTTACAGATTGATAAGAAATTTGCCAGTGTCTTTGAAAAGCTAAGTACATAGATTTGCTTAAACCCTTAGATTTAACTTTTGTGATTACCTGTATTGCATGAGTTATATGGAGTTCATAATGTGGTGACAACACATAAACCAAAACAAACACTTATTAAGAATTCTACTAATTATTATTATAGTTCCATTTAGTCAACCTGGATTACTTGATGTAGTATCAATACAGACTCCAATTATATTATCTGCTATTTCAAAATACTCTGAAATGTTTTGAATAACAATAGCTTGATCTTTTCCTTTAGTGCTTTCTACAGCTATAATTCCAGGTAGGGGATCATTTTTTATATTAAATTCAGGAATGGAAACAGATGTAGTAACCCTTTCCTTTTTAACTTTTCCTTTATTTCTTTTACAAACTTACGATCAAAGTGCAAGATCAAATTTTTTCCCAATATTTCTTCGTAATGGCTCGATCTGATGGTGGTTTCTAAATTAAAAAAGATTTTTTCTCTTCTTATAACCATTATTTTTTGTTTTAATATTTTGAATGTAAAAAAAACTTACCTAAATCTTCAATATACTTGAATCTACTTCTAGCTATTGAGCTTCTAGATATATTTAAATCATAAATATTTCCCTCTAAAGCTTTAATAACAGTTCCTAGAAACATTGCTTGTGAGTGAATGCTTATTTCGCATTTAACACTAACAGGTGTTATAGCTAATAGAAGCTTGTCTCTGCAAAACTCTATTGCTATTTCTGAACAGCCAGGCTTATAGAGTTTTTGACACTTTACCTTTGTGTGTGTTGGAAGCTGATTTTCATTGCTTTTTGTAAAATGAAAATCACTGTCACTAGCAACTGAAGACAGGTAAGCAGCAGAACCTAAGTAACGAAAAGTGAATAATAGTTTAACTAAACCATTATTAAAAATAATTATTTAAAAATTTTTGAATTAAAGATTAAGATATAATTTACCTGATCCCTCAGATTCATCTGAGTCATGAGAGACCACTTCATCTATTTCCAAATCAATTTTGCAATCTAATCTAAAACTTTTATCAACTCTGCATTTTTCTACATAAGATCTCATTCTTATATACCCTTTAATTCTCCTTTCAACCCTTTTCATATCAATGTCATACTTTTCGCTCATCACACCTCTCTTCAATGTTCTCTGATCTTGACGAAAAGCCAAATCTTTTATTGCTGCAGCATTCAATCTTGGCATATCTTTATCTGATTTTATTTTTGCTTCAATATTGTTTTGAGAAATATCAAATAAATTTTCAAGGAATTCTTAAAACTGATTCTCATGTTTTTTTTGGTAATTGTGTTGCAGGCTAGATAACTTCGCATCAAAATGTACTACTTATTTAGTTTAATAAATTTTTGCACAACTTGTACTTCAGAAATTATATAGTTTCTAAAGCCAGCATATTTCCATATATAAACAATTTTGTGTTCTTGTTGTGTTCATATTTAAAAGAATGATAAAAAATGTTTGAGCTAAACTTTTTTGATTAAAACACAAAAATAAATGCAGGCCTTGTGATGAAGCGGGAGCGATCGCTCCACACATGTGAAACACCCCAATAAATGGCGTTCAGGGAGTGACAAATAGCGCTCGTTAGTTTTGTTATAAGAGTAAAAAATTGTGCTCGTCTGAAGAACTTGCGAGGAATAAAAAAATATGTTGATTTTAAAGAAAATAATTTTAGTAAAGTTTTTTCCCTAAAGTCAAAATATGTTTAAACAGTAGAGTTTGCATATTGTTAAATAAAGAAGTTATATTTGTAATAGAGTACGTCACCCATATCTTATGCGTGATGTACTTTAATTTTAATTTATGCAGCATAATGTGGCATGTGGTAGTGGTGTAGTGGTAGAGCTCTTGCTTTATAAGCGAGAGGTTCCGGGTTCCATCCCCACCACGCCCCTGGTAGTATCGTGCTCAACTTGTTTCTCCGCACAGCAGCTTTGCTCGTCAAGATTCCTGTTTCGGAGTTATAGAGTTGAGAGTGGGTTATAACCACAACTAAGTAGCCTCCTCGTCTGTAGTGGCCTTCTCAGGCTTGGGGAGGTGAATTAACAAAACAAAAACAAAAAAAGCGCCAAATTAAAAAGGATCTATTTCTTTTATTGAAAGTTATATTCAGCATGTTTTTTATTTAAATTTTAATTGAACTTTATCATATTATCTGCTTAATTGTACTCTAGTTAAGTCGAACCATTCGTCAACTCGAACAGTTTTTTACTGTTCATTTGACAAAAAACTTCGCTTAACTAGAAATTTTAATTAAAATTGCATTAAAGTCCATGTAATAAAATATCAAAACTTGCAAAACTTCAATATATATTCCAAACTTAAATGTTAAAAAATTAAATATCTAGCGTAATATTTAAAAATATCTTAAAAATATTTTGCGTAAAAAATTTATAACTAAAACTTCACTTATAGCTTCAATTTTGTACAGGTTTGATCACATTCTATTAATTAATGACTATTATACTTAAAATTCAAAAACATCAAAACATTGGAATATCAAATATTTTTTGTCAAATATAAGTTAATAAAATAAATATTTTCACTGATATCTTCAAATCAGTTAAGCTTATATTAAAGTCTATTTATTAAAAAAGTTAAAGCTAAACGAAACTAAAAATTAAAGTTTCAATAAACAATATGTATAACAAATGTACTTGTTATATGTAACTTTGAATTGAAACTTTTGGAAGCGTGCTCACAAACAACAAAAGGAAAAACATAACGTCAATATTCTCACAAACGCATTTCTCAAAATATAAGCCAGTATTTAAGTTATTTATATATTTTATTTGTATAAGTATATATATATATACTTACACTTATGCATATTATATTAGTATAAGCCTATTATATATTTATTAAGTATATAATTAAGTATATAAAAAACTATTCACTGAATAATAATTAAATCGTGCATTCAGTTTAAATTAGAAAGCAGTTTTCTGTTTTGTACAAACAATGAATGGAAAGTTATGAAGTCATTATTGCTAACAGATAGAATAGAATTTTTACTATTTTCAAAACGTCCCAATGAGAATAAAAAAATTAAATTAAAAAACTAAAACATGATTGTAACTAACATGTAACTAACATGATTGTAAAAACTAAAACATGATTGTCCCAATGAGAATAGAAAATTTAAATTAAAAAACTAAAACATGATTGAATTTTTAAAATCAAAAGTTTTTATCCACAAGATTTTGTAAAAACGTAAGATTCTTTTGCTTTATTGTTTTTAATTTTTCACACATTTTTGGTAAATAAAAGAAATATCCTTAATTTTTTATTTTTAACTAATATTTATTTTAAATTGAATTAAAAATGTTTCTGTTGTTTAGAATGTACAAAATCAAGTATGTTAATTCAACTCCAATAGAAAACAATGTCGTCATATTATATTATGTCATGTTATGGCGTCAACTTTTAGTAAATGGCAATATTTTATTGTTTTTATTTAATATTAAAGCTGCAGCAACATATTTTTTCTGGTAGATAGACTAATGTATAAACTAAAATACCAAAGCTTTTTCGTCTGATTTCCCGGGCTTCACATGAAAAAAATTCGAACAAAAAATCACCCACCCTTTCCCTTGTACGCACTGGTACGCTTTTGAGTGACCTCGTCCCCATACTTGCGTATGTAATTTATGGATGGTCCCAATCGCAACCAATTTCCAACTCTGAATATCGCTCTCGAAGACTTGATGCTAAGTGCGCATAACCACGCTTGTTGCTAACGTGTTTCAGTATTATGAGCGTGAAATATCGCGCTGGGCTATTTTATTTATCACATGCATTGAAATGCATACCAAGAAATACTAACTTTTGTTTTAATTGAAACCCACCTTTTCCATTGTGTTGTCGGCTAAAAAGTCTTTATGATATACGCCGCAATATACAGACTTGATAACTTATTCTTTTAATTCCTTATAGTTTTAGTATATGATGCCATTGATTTTTTGTTTGTTTAAATAATCAATTTTTTAAACAAACAAATAAATCAATGATGTCATGTACTAAACCTTTTAGGAATATAACTTCCTAAAAAATTGGGAGCATGAAGATAAACTATTCAAGGTGCAACCTATTATCAATATGTTGAAGGACTCTTTCTTAAAGCTGAAACAAAAAGAAATGCTATGCATTGATGAAAAGATTGTTCCTTATAATGATAATAGAGGGGTAAAATTACTTTCATCATATGACCACTCAAAGTGATCAGATGATGACAGTAATAAATTACGCTGATTTTGCCCTGATACTTTTACTAATAAATTCATCAATGTTTCCTGATGTTTTCAAATTATTATCAATAATTTGAAATAAATCAATAGGACCAGTATGAAATTCATACTGGTCCTATTGATTTGTGTCCTGGTTGCCCAGGACACAAATCAATAGGACCAGTATGAATTTCAAAATTGTGTGCTAGACCACCAATTTCTGATAAAACGTGAATCTTAAATCCCCATATTTTGGGTTTCATTGGCTTGTCCTGTTATAAAGATGGTTTACCTTTATAAGGAACAATCTGTTCATCAATGCATAACATTTCTTCTTGTTTCAGTTTTGAAAAAAAGTCCTTCAACATTTTGACATAAGGTTGCACCTTATATAGTTTATCTTCGTGTTCTTTGTTAAATTTATTGTTGTCATTGCAATAAAAAACAAATTGATTTGTTCAAACTTGTTGACAGTCATAACTTCTCAAATTTTTTTAAAGTATAAGTATAAAAAGCGTTTTACATACCAAATAGGCTCAAGAATGCTTACATCATCGTCAATTTCATAACCATTCTGATAATGAAGATATTTTTTTTGAATATCATCTGGATTTTTTTTTCTTTCATACCAAACCTGACTTCAGTGATTTTTTTACAAGTTTGTTATGTTGAGTTAGCAAATCAATTTTGTCAGATTAATCACCCCAAACTTCATCTTCTGTATCAGGTAATACAGTCTCTTCACCAGTACTTCTGTATCAGTTAATACTATCTCTTCACCACTACTTTTGTATCAGTTAATAAATCTCTTCACCAGTAATTTTGTATCAGTTAATACAACCTCTTCACTAGTATCAATATAAAAATCATTACTATCTATAAGTTTTGGATTTCATTCTTTGTCAGTCTGTAAACAAATCAGTTTCATCGAAAAATTTCTGGATTTTGGACTGGAAATTTTATAGGAGCATGATTAAGTTTTGACTTACATAAAAGAATTTAACATTCATCTATATAAACAAATATAAATTTATAACTTCAAATGTTTCCAAAAATGTAATGTATATTGTTATCGCATATATTGTAATATAATGTATATATGTTATTGCAGGTATATTGTACTCTAAACTACTAAAATGATATTTTGAGTACTACCTTTAGTGGAACTGTGTATAAGCTTAATGTATATGTTTGTTTAAAGACACTATGCAATAAAGGCTTGAGCATAAAGGAACAGTTACAGTAAACAAATGCAACTTAGCTGAGTGACAAATCCCACAAGATTGAGTTTTGGTTGATGAAACAATGGAACTCGCAAGATTAAAATAATTTAAGCAATAAAAGAAGGAGTGATATGGATATCTAGCAAATGATTAACATGTCTATACATTTAAACTAATATTAAAAAAAAACAACCTGTATGGTCATTAGATTCAAAAGATAAGTTAAAGGAAAAGTTTTTTGCAAATTTGTCTTATATTTGGGAAAAGTAATAAGATCAGAGATGTAACCATGTATGAGAGCAAACGCTAGAAAGAGTTCTAGAAACTTAATTTCTTTCTAGCATCAAAGCAAATACAAGAAATAAATTAAGTTTCTAGAACTTAATTTCTGAGATAAAGTACAAGCAATTTAGAAAATGTGGACCTTAAATCTAGTAATCTGTAACTGACCTTATTGTCAGAAAGTTCTTATTGCATCAATTTCTTAAATATGAAAAAAATGACTCTGATTAGCAGACTAGCTTTTGAACAGCAGTTATTTATAATAAAAATAAATACTCATAAAATAAACTTTTCAAATTCAATTTTGTATATAGTATAGGTTTTTTATTAAGTATCATTTATCTTAAGTTAAATAGTAAATTTATCTAAAATTAAATTAGTTTTGAAAAAAAATTTAAATCAAATTTCTTATGCTATAATAAACATGAACTTATTTTTTCAGCCACTAACAAGAAGGTACAAGCAACAACCCATAAGAAGAGCAAAGAAGATCCAGCATTCATCATCCTAGGCAGGAAACAATGTAAAAGATTTTTTATCTGCACCAGCCTATTGAATGGAGAAGGGGTACAAGGCTATAGGACTTGCAATAAAAAAAATCACCAATTAATATCAAAACTGCATGTTAATTCACGCTTGTGAAATTGTAATAAGTTGCCATCGAGCGTGATTATGTGCACTCTAGATAATGTCCCTGAGAGTTTAATAATTGATGAAGATAGTGCTCATAAAAAGTTTTCTGTTTTTTATACTAAGTCCTTTTATTAATAAATGTTTTGAAATAGCATCTACAACAGCACACACATGACACTATGTCAACAAAGTAGCTCTTTATACTTCCTAACTTTTTGTATATAGTTTGCACCTTATAACAATTTTTTAAAAATTATTTATGGTAAAATAAAAATGTAATTGCTCTTATTGATTAAGTACCGAAGAATAAATTTTTTCAGCGATTTAATTTTTTGCTTTCGTTGTTTAGATATATTCATTTAATAATATTACTCTGTTAACTTAATTAAGAAACGTTTAAAGACTTTTATATTTCTTGATATCTTTTTAATTAAAATAAATTTTTTTAAAATAAGTTCATGTTTAATTATTATAATTCAAAAAATTTAACTTAAAATTTTTTTTCAAAACAATTTAATTTAATTTTATATAAATTTACTACTTAATTTAAGATAAATGATACTTAACAAAAAACCTATACTATATACAAAAATGAATTTGAAAAGTTTCTTTTATGAATATTTATTTTTATTATAAAAAATGTGTGAGAAACAATAAATCAAATAAAGTTTGATATTTTTACAAAAATTTCTGAAGTTTTAACTTTCTTATACAGTCTCTGTTTAGCCAGCACTTTCGCACTTAAGTCTTTTTCCTGCTTGACCACATGCCCGCAAAAACTTTAGTGAGTTCATAAATAAGCGCTTGCCAAAAAAATAAAAGCGTTTTGTTTTAAATTGCAACAAAAATTTTTTTTGTTCATTTATTCAACTAAATACTTTTTTACTAGTTTATTTATTTATTTTTAATTATTTTATTTATTCAAACCATTCTTTTCACTATTTTTATTTTAATTTAAACTCTACTTACTCCTAAAATCTTTACCAAGGAGGCCTTCTACAAGACAACAATACATGACTATTCATTTCTTATTTTAAAAATAATAAAAAAAGATTTATGTTTTTCAACTACAGTTTTTCCAATTTTTAAATAATGTAACACTAAAGTGCATATCAACTGTTTACTTTAAAAAAAGAATCATCTGTATGCATATTTCTTTGATAGAAAACTCTCTACTAGTTATAAATGAAATAGTATAAATGTACAGAAAGTCTAAATCCTAAAATCCTAAAATAGTCTTGAATGTTCAAGCTCTCCCAAATAATAACTTTAAAAACCCTATCTTAACATTTAACACAAGAAAACTTGTGGTTTTGTATGTTAATTTAGATATATAAATTTCCTATAATTTATCAGAGAAGAATTTTTAAATAGTGCAAACAACTTTTTCATCAATTATTAAATATATGGTGGAAATAAATGATAAAAAAAAATTATAGCAAGTAGAAATAAATGGTGGAAAGAGAAATAGAAAAATAAGAAATATAAAATACTTATTGATGCTAAAAAATATATATTATATATATATATATTCAAAAGCAGCACCAATAAAATAATTAAAAATTATAGCATTTAATATATTTGATAAAAAAATATTTAATTTATACTGTGTACATTAAACTGCAGAAATATTTTTTTAAATGTTTTAATGTAAAGCTTAAATTGCATTTTTTTTAATCGTCATCTAATAATGAAAAAGCATACCGCCAATAGTACTTTCCTGGTATTCATGAAATTGGCCTTTGACAAACCTTAAAACTAAACTTGATTTTCCAACAGCAGATTCACCTAAAAAAATCAATTTAATAAAATATAAAATACAAATAAATACGGCTACATACAATTAAGTATTAAAAAAATCATTTTTTATGTCTTAAGACCAGTATTTTATAATATTTAAGTGATATAAAACAGGGGCTAGAAAGAAAATTATTTACTGTACTTGAAAAACTTTCGAAAGAGAAAAATAGCAAGATTAGTTCTTATGTTAACTACTTACCACTTATAGTTTTTAGAATTTTAAAATAATTGGGGGTAATATTGCATTGTTGAAATAACTCAGCTACAAAAAGTTATACCTTTTATATATTAAAAAAAAAAAATACAGTGGAATTACTCAATATATTTACTTTTTCTTTATCCTAATGTCACAGTTTGAGTCAGTGGCACAGATAAGATTTTTTGATGCTTTAGAAATAACATTTTAAACCATTACACAAACTACAAACTTAAGTATGCTTAAGCTTATGTCAAATGGGAATTAACTAGTTTAGTTAATTCGCCATTAAAAAAATATTACAATATTCAAAAATATAAAATAGTATATAAATGGCTATAGGAAGAAAAAGGCATAAATCAGCCTTAGAGTCCCATTAGAAATGCTTCTTGGAGCCTGGGAACAAAAAAACCCCAAAAAGAACATCCCAGCTACCCCAAATGTGAGGGCAATGACTTAATAAATTTTTTTTACTATCTTATACTAAACTTTAATTCATTGACAGATTTTGAATTTCATCTAATAATATTTTAGGGTCCAAATGTTTTAATCATGTAACATTTCAGTCCACCCGAAAACAAGGGTTTTTTAACTTTTATATGATATATTTACTTTTGAACACTAAACTCAGGGTTGATAAATTTAATATATTTAAAATAAAAATAAATTTAAACCAAATGGTTTAAACCATTTAAAAAATATAAATAATATTTTTCAAACAACTTTAAATTTACAGCAGGAAAGTAAAACAGTGGTATGTTTACTAATAGAACTATATCTTTCATGTATATACTTAATATGAATGCACCTATTTAAAGCATAAAGATGCTTCTAACAATTAATTCCTCATGTATATATACATATATACAACCCTCAGAATTAGGAAAAATGAGGTCAATCTTTTAGAGGTCAGCATCAGGTTGGCAAAAATTATTTGATACAAAGGTTTTACCATAAAACATAGAAACGAGGTCGGCAATTTTTTGCTGACCTCAAACACTTTCAGGTCGGCAGTTAGGTTAGCATTGCCGAACGCCAACCCTAATTCCGAGGGTTGTATACACATATACTAAGGTGGGTCAAAAAGTATAAAGTTTTAGCTGCACAAATCAAGCATATTTAAAAAGTTGCTCATCCATTTCCTGAATAAGATTGTATAAACATTTTTGAATAAGAAATATTTTTAGTGGTCCTAAATGACCCTTGAATATTTAATGGGCCCTAATATTATCTTATAAAAAACAGTTGTTATTTTTTATAAAATTTTTATTTTAAAAAAGATTTATAAAAAAAACCTTGAAAAACTTACCTTTTTTCAAAATTATTAGAAAACAATCAATTTTATGCAATAAAATCTAAAATAGTTATATTTATAAAAAATAACGACTATTTTTGAAAATTTTATAAAATTTCATATTTTTTTAATACCAGGTTGACATACTTTTGAAACAATTTTTGTAAGATAATAGTAGGGGCCCATTAAATATTCAAGGGTCAGTTGGGACCACTAAAAATATTTCTTATTCAAAAATTTTACACTATCTTATTCAGGAAATGGAGGAGCACCTTTTTTAGTATGTTTGATTTGTGCAGCTAAAACTTTATACTTTTTGACCCACCCTTATATATATATATATATATATATATATATATATATATATATATATATATATA
>NC_088925.1:24152500-24237500 GCF_038396675.1 Hydra vulgaris
TTTTTTTTTTTATAACGCAATTTAAATTGCAGCAATTATTTTATAAGAAAAAAAATCATCTTTCAAAATCATATTCATGTTATACCATGTATGTTGAATTTGATAAAGGCCATGTATAAACTTTTTTTTGTTTTAAATATATTTTGATATAATTATATATTTACTTACAATATTCTTTATCGAATTCAACATAAATAAAATATATTTAAGAATTTCATTTTATTAAAAAAAAAAAAATGAAATTCTTGCACATAAAATTTAATGGCAAAGGGACAACCCAAACATAACATTTGTAACCTAAGTTTGAAAGAACTTTTTTGTATTGACGCCACATATTAACTGCAAAAGCGCATTAATCAGACCATAATTTTTTTTAAATCATGTATTTTAGATCATAAACTAACCTTTGAGAAAAAAAATAGGCGTCAAAAATTATAAAGTTTTTCACTTAAACGGTCAAAATATACAAAAAAAAACTATCAACCTTTTTTTAACATTTTGGCTATAACAAAATCTTCGCATACTACTCATAAACTAGTTGATAATTTTTTAATTGATGTTTAGTCTATGATCGATTCAAAAAATCTATGATAAAGCAAAAACTTTTGTTAAAAAGCATTTTTAAAACTGAAACGTAAAATAAAGTTATATGTAATACCAACATTTTAAAGTAACTTGAATTAAATTTATTAAATTTTTTTTTTTTTTTTACTTTAACATAGAAATTTTTAGCAGTCAAAAAATTGTAAAACGAAGCATTTTAAAATTTTAAAATGAATTTTAATCAAATTTAATAAAATAAATTTATATTTAATTATATTTGATAATAAATTCAACTTACATTTAATAAAGTAAATTAAAAATAAAGATTTTTTAAAGAATGGAAAATAGAAAAAAGTTAATCTATCTGTTTTTCAATCTAATAAAAAAAGTATTCCACAAATGCTTTTTTACAACTACAAAATACCTTATTACAGCTTAATGTTTTCTGCATAAACTATTCTAAAAGACTGTTTAAATAAACTAATTGAAAAAGTTTTTGCGTAACATAAATTGCATAACACATATGTGAAATCGTAAATTTATGAATCACCCATCTAAAGCAGATATGGCGGGCAAAACGGGCAATAGGCCTTTTTATGTTTTTTTGATTATTAAATAAAAAAGCTCATAAAATAAAATTGATGACATTTTGGTAATAGTTTATTAAATTTTACACTGTAATGTTTTTTATTATCATTAATACACGATAAAAACAACCATCTGCAACAGTCGTTTTCTGACATTTATTCAAGCATTTAACATTTCTAGAACAATTGTTAAAAAGCACGATGCATTTGACCTAATAAACTAAAATCTATTCTAATAGAATTTTAAAAATTTATTAAAAAGTATTAGATTACTTTTTTTATTGAAAAGATTTATTATTTTATAAATATTATTTTGTGTACCATTTCTTCTTACTTTTATATTTAAAAAGTTCCTTTATTACTCTTCCTTTTTGTGAAACATGTTTTTCTAATTTGGAAAGTTTAAAAATCGCACTGAAATAGCTCCAAGTAAGAAAGCAAGATATTATATGAAAAGATTGTGTAATTAAAACTTGAATGAATGAGTTAAATACTTTTAAAATTGTAAATAAAATAACAATAACTTCTAGTGATTGTTTGAAAGAAACAGATTTTATTTTAATTACCAAAGAATATTAAATTTTTTTTACGACGAATTTAAGGACTTAAAAGTATTCTTCTATAATTTATTTTAAACCTTTTAAAAGAATATGTTATTATTGAAATATATTTTTAAGTTACTTTAAACTATGACTGGAATAATCAATTTGCAATTAAATGATAAAATTTCTTTATTTGTTTGTTTACATCAGAGCTCAATTTAACGGTTGTACATCTGACATTGTCGGGCTAAAACCTCAAATTGTCCAATCAATTTACAAAAAAATCAGACATTTTGACAGACAGGAATTAAATTCTTCAAATTAAAACTTGGACAGGAATGGCGTGCGATCAAATGCCATTGCTGACAAATTTATCATAAAAAATACGAACCTACTAAAAAAAATTTATGTATAATATTTAATTTACACATAACACGTTTATTTTAAATGATCATTGTAACTTTTTTTTTATTTTATTTAAAGCCTTTGCATCAAAATAAAAACTTTAAAAAAGATCAATGATTAAAAGTTATTTGTAACATAACGATTTTTTTAATTGCTTGTCATAACACGACAATGATTTTGATTGCATAACTCGGTTCCATAAAACCGTAAAAATTAAATTTTAAAAATTTGATCGGACACTGTCCGACCCAAATAAGTTTAGATCAGACATTTTGTCCAGGACCTTTTAAAAAATTAAACTGAGCCCTGTTACATTATTAAAAAAATTAATTAAATTCTTTCATCAATATGTAATAACTAATAGTTTGTCTACCCACTATATGAAAGCCAAAAAACAAAATTAATGCTACTTTAACCTTTTAAGATTTGTGGCTGATTTTTAAAATTTTTCTAAAATCAAGAGTATCACAATTTTAAGAATCCAGAATTTTAGATTATGTGTCAAAAAAAGACTCTAAGTTTGTTTAAAGTAAACAACATAATTAACTTTTTATTAGTTATTATTAGTAAACAAAATAATAGTAAATATATTACTAATAGTTAAAATAGTAAATAAACTATAAAAGTATATACACTTTTTGCAAAGCACTGCTGTCAGATTACAAAAGCCTAATGTCAACTATAAACTATTTATGAACTATTGGATTTATACCTTGCCCTATAAAATTTATAAGCTTTAAAATATATATAAAAATTAATTATACATTCAAAACTATAAAAATATACCTAATAAAACTAGTTTAAAAGGTTGAATTTTTCCTTGAGGTGCTCCATTTGGTCTTTGTGGTGTTCCAGATCTTGACATGTTTAACTTATATTTATTTATAAAGACTTTAATTTATAACTTCTGAAACTTTTGAAATAACTAAATAAAACAAAAACTGTTTTATATATATATATATATATATATATATATATATATATATATATATATATATATATATATATATATATATATATATATATATATATATATATATATATATATATATATATATATAGGCCTCGGTGGGAGTAAATAAATGTGAGAGAGCGGAGAAAAGCTCTCCTATAACACATAACAAGTGTCATTTGTTGCGCCATGAAAAAATTCTTTAGAAGTAAAAATTTTTTTTTACTTCTAAAGAATCTAAAAAACCATGCCTGTTTATTATTCAACAAATTAAATTTTTTTGACTTTGTGTATTTCATTTTAGTTACAATAATAATCGAACTTTTGAGAGAAAAAAAAAAAATACTTTTGCGAGAGCTGTAAATTGCTCCTGTAAACTGTTTAAGGAGAGTGTGAGTGAAAGTTGAATCTCTCGCTTCCCGCCGAGGCCTATATATATATATATATATATATATATATATATATATATATATATATATATATATATATATATATATATATATATATATATATATATATATATATATATATATATACATGTATGTATAAGTTTACATCAGGAATGTATATATAAATGATGATTATTAAGCACAACAGAGTGTACATACATTAAAGGATTTTTATAGTAAAAAAATTTATAATTAAAAAAGATTGCTTGATTTCAAAAGAAAACAGTTTATTATTAAAAAGATGGTATAATGCAGTTTTACATTTAAATCTTTTACGTTTTTCTATAAAGCACTGTTTTTAAAATCATGGCAGATACCACTCAAAATTAAAATAAAGTTTTTATATATTATTTAATTAATGATACTGAAAATTTGAAGTAAATCTGAAGTTCCCATATTGAATTTCCAAACACACAAAGTATTATTTCGAAAGTTAAGATTTGAAGTATTGTTCACATACGTACTTTCAGGTGGTTAATACATGGGAGAGGGTGTTAATTAATTTTTTGAAAATTTTACGACCCATCTACCACTTATTAACACCTCTCATATACTAATCTCTACAAACTAACAAAAAAAACAACTTTTAAAACTAAAAAAAAACATTTAATGTAAACCAACCTTAAAAATTAGTATAAAACTCTTTAATAAAAATAAAAATTACTACCACCCATTTATCAAAACCGCTCTGTTTATTAAATCTGTACAAAAACTCCTTCCCACTTTTTTATTCTGACCCTACCTTGTATTAAGTACCTGAAAGTAAAATTTTTCTGATCACAAAGTTATTCATTGAATACCAACTGCTACAAAATTCTTATCTTTCATTTTGCTGTAAAAAACTTCTTACAGTTGACAATTTTTTTTTTTTTTGCATATGTATATTTATATTTAATTTTACTACTATAACTCTATATTTAATTTTACATGTAACTCTACATTTTTTCAAAGCACTATATGATTTCTTTTGATATATTAAGTTTATTTTAATAAATTAAATGATAAAAACTGAGAAAATAATTTTTTTGCTGACAACCAAATAAACTTGGGTGAAAAATTTTATAGGGTCTTCAAATTTAAAAAATTGCAACTTATTAAAAACTAATATTAAAAATTACGAAATACTTAAGCTACAGGGATAATTTCTTATTTTCTTAAAAAATTTTAAAACTAGACATAAATTTATGTAAATAATATTGTATTGTAAATTTTTAATGTATCCTCGCATCCTTAAATATATATATATATATATATATATATATATATATATATATATATATATATATATATATATATATATATATATATATATATATATATATATATTATATATATATAATATTTATATATAAATATATATATATATATATATATATATATATATATATAAATATATATATATATATATTTATTATATTCAATGTTAAAAGACTATCAGTTTATTAGGTTACATTTAAATAGTATTTTAGAATTCCATAGATATTATTAAAATAATGTTCGTGGAGCAAATGGTAACAAAAATAATTTATGTAAGACACAGTATTTAAAGAAAATAAAATTAATATGACTAAAAAACCTAATTCAAATACTTAAGATTTAATTTTACATTTTGCAAATAACATTTGATTTTAAAATTAAGATTTCAGTTCTCTTCGCTTTCCATTTTGATATCCAGACTGTTTCGGGTCGATAGGCCGGCGCATGCGTGTGATGTAATCACGTAAGTGATGTTTGTCTTTTGCAAGTTACCGAAGAAGCCGAAATGGATTTGCCGTCATTTCGGTTTAAAAAAGAAACTTAACCTTTATCTATATGCCGTGTGGGTTTTTAGGCTTCTATTATTTTACGATTACAACTAATAACTTTTTTGTAAATGTATTATATATAAAATTTTCGATTTTTTCTTGAACTTGTTTGGTTTTATTTTGAACTTTTTAGACTAATCTTTAGTAAGAAGTGTACTACGAATACGTAGATTATTAATTCCGCTCGTAATTTTGTACATATACAACTTTTAATAGACTATATTAATCAGCCTATCAGAATTTTTGAATGACATTTACTTTTTGCGATTTTGATTTTGAATGTCATGTGTTAATTAGAACGGTATAACTTCGTAGCGATGCATTGAAAAAGTTTTTGTAGAAAACTAACAGGTAGAAAAGTTCTTTAAAAATATTTCAAATATTAAATAGATTTAAATTGATAGTTAAAATGCCATTAATTTTACAGATTTTTTTTTTATTATTTATTTCAGAATGTATGAATGTTTTTATTGTTTTAATAAATATTAAGTTTATAAAATTTTATCGTTTGCAATGGCTAAACAAGTTCAAATATTTCCAATTTTTTTATTAAAAAGTTTGAATCCAAAGAAAAAAAAAGCGCGATTGATCGGTAAATGTTTTTGAATAACAATTATAGTTTGAAAACAAAAAACTGTCTAGACTATTAATGTCTTCTTAAAAGATCAAAAAATTAAATATCTTAGTATTTTAACTGTATTTGTCTTTTTTACTATTATCTCATTTTTAGTGCTAAATTAATTATTTAGCATTTAAGTTTTACAAAACTTCTAACTTTATTAATAAGGCTCATCAAAAATCGGAAAGTAATAAATTTAAGGAATTAATTGTTTAGTACTTAAAAATACTTTTAAAAAGCAAACATTTACATAGTCAAATAAATTAGTAGAACCATTTTCGAAATTTCGAATATATATATAAAAAAAAGAATATTTGAAGACAGTTATATAAAATATCTATGTGATCATTGAAAAAATAATAATAAAGTGACTAATATATTCATAGTTTAAAAAATAACTAAACTCAGACCCGCAACTACGAATAAGTATGAGTAGATATGGACTGCTTGCGTGTAGATTGCGCCTGCCCGCCTAAGTTCTTATAATATAAAAAAAGTTTTTACGTATTTACGTATTACGGTTGTTACGTATTAATTCAAAATTAATTCGCGAACAAATTTTTATTGCACCTTCTAATATCGTGTGCAATCCTGTCCGCTGTCTTTATGCTATCTTTCTAAATCGACTACTTCTATCTCTCACTTTAACATATCTTCGTTCTTCCTAAAATCACTTTACTCTTGTTCCGTAGAGCGGGTTATGACGCTCCTTTTGGAGCCGAACTCGTCTTTGCGGTCCTTGGTAATGTGGCCTCTATATGGCAATTAACCGGAGGAGGATAAACCACAATACCTAAAAAAAGTTTTTATATATTATAAGAATTTTTTTATTACAAATACGATATTGTTAATTACAAGAAATAAATGTAATTTCCTGTAGATATAATTTTGTTACTTTTTTTTTTTTTTTTTTTTTTGTTCTATTTATTATTTTTCAGTAGGGTGTGTCGATTTTTTTTATTTTAATTTCAAAAACGGCAAGGTTACTTTTTATGAAGATTTTTATGGAGATTCCGAATCTGCAAAAAAAAAATGTCTTGCTGGGTTGGTCAGCGTTGTTTTGAACGGGAAAATGACTAAAATGTGACTAAACCGGGTGAAACCGTAATTTAAAAAAAAAGTTTTCTAAAATTTTTGATTAACTCAATAATCGTTATGTTGAATTTTAAAAAAATTGATTATTTGGTTCATAAAGTCATAAAAATAAACAGAGAAATAGAGTTTTTGTAATAATGGCCATGCCATTTCCAATCCATCGAACCTTGCATTAAGCAGGTTTCTTTTTTATACAATTACAACAATATAATAAATTATTTAAAATTTTATGAGCACAAACAATGCCTAATATAATTTAGTTGGACTAATTTTAAATAAAATTTATAAACTATTAATTGTTAATTATAAGTAAGTTTTAATAAAGATATCAGTATTATATAACATGTATTATAAAATGTATTAGTATATAATATACTGTTTGTTTTAACAAGTGTTTTACTTATTATTAGTTTTAGAAAAGACAGCGCACCCTACGATAACATCCACTGTCTAAAATATGAAAAAATTGACTAATTTTTCTAAAAATAACCTTCACAAAAGCCCCCATTATGTGTTTATTTTTTTGACTTTTTAACACAATATGACATTTTTATAAAGTTCAACATAGTATATATTGAGTTTATATAATAACTGAAAAAAAACTTTTTTTAATTTTTAATTTTTTCCTTCAATTTTTCATATTTTGGTCATTTTTTCGTTGAAAACTAAGCGTTTCTCCCAACGAGCGATAGTTTATTTTTATTTATTTTTTTAAATTCAGGTTCCTATAACATTCCCCATAAAAATGAGCTCCCCTTACTTTTAAAGATTGATAAAAACAGGAAAAAAACAACACGATTTACAGTAACATTTTTGTCTATAATATGAAAAAAATGCCTGAATTTTGTAAAAATATCCTTTACGAAAACTCTATTTCTGTGTTTATTTTTATGACTTTTTGAAGCAAGTAATCAATTTTCTTAAAATTTAACATAACAATTATTAAGTTAATCAAAAATTTTAGAAAATATTTTTTATTTTAATTATAGTTATTCCCTGTTAATTAGTCACATCTTAGTCATTTTTCCATTCAAAACAACGCTGACCCACCCAGCAAGACATTTTTTTTTTTTGCAGATTCGGAGTTTCCATAAAAATTTTCATAAAAAGTAACCTTGCCGTTTTTGAAATTGAAATAAGAAAAAAAAAATCGATACACCCTATTATTCAGTGATTAAAAAAAAACGAAAAAAAAAACAAACAAATGCAATAAATCTATTTATAGTTTGATGAAGAGGTGCTACACTAGGCCCCTCTAAGCTGACGGAAAAAAATACACAGAAGCTACAGACAAAGCAGCAATTTTATCTCTAAAAGTTACTTTGTTATACTGTTTCTGAAAGTATTGATTGATGGAGCTGCTGGTGGTTCACCGCTGCTTGGGAAAGCGCATTCCGTGGGACAACAACTTTATTTGAAAAAAAGTTTTGTCGTTCTTCACAAATTCATACAAGCTGGCGTTCTAGTTTTTGATTATGCCCTCTAAAAATATACTTGACTTTACTGTTTGAAAGTTTTTGCGGGACAAAAAACTGACAAGTTTGAGTTGACGCGTGATTTTAAATTGTTCGATTATGTCTGCTCTTTTACGGCGTTCTTCAAGTGTTGTTAGACCGAGTTGTTGAAGTTGATTTTCATAGGACAAGTATTTAATATATGATATTGTTTCTGTTGCTCTATGCTGGACTTGCTCGAAGATAGCAATGTCAGGCTTTAAATGCGGCTTGAATAGCGAACTCGAGATGGGGGCGAATGTAAATAATGTACGCCATAAATAAAACTGCGACTCCGAAATGTTTTTTTGGGTTGCCCTAACATTCTATTCGCAATTGATGCAGCTGAATCTACTTGTGGTCTGACGTTAAGGTATTTGGAGACCATCTCACCAAGGTCTCGTTCGACTAAAGTCTTTTCGAGTGGGTAACGCGTGCCGTCAATGTTGGCTACTGAGTAATTGCGCTCTTGTTATATGCGCGACCAACATGCGTTACTTTGCATTTTTCAATGTTGAAATGACCACTCCACTGCTCTGTCAATGTTGGCTTAGAGAGTGATGCTGTCCAACTCGTTTTTAATTATGCCAGTAATTTTACTGTTGTCAGCATACAGTTTGTATATGATGACTAATGCTGTCCGGCACGTCGTCAATGAAGATTAAGAAGAGCTATGGGCCCAAGACCGAGCCTTGAGGACGTCACTAGTAACCGCTTGCCATTCAGATGTGATGCCGTTGATGAACACTTGTTGACTTCGGTCGCGTAAACAAGTTGAGATCCAGTCTAAGAGTGCGTCTTGAATACAGTAGGCTCTTAGTTTATGAAGAAGGCGTTTATGCAGCACTTTGTCAAACGCCTTTGCAAATTCTGTGCATATGACGTCTACTGTGTGGCTGCGATGAATGGCTTCCGTCATGATATCCCGAGTTTCTAGCTAGTTTGAGACGCAACTCTTGCGATGAACGAACCCATGTTGCTTTGGAGTAATTAAGCCATTAGCAACACAGTGTTGCATTATACTTGTTTTAAGAATACTTTTTATCATTTTGCATGAAATTATTTATTTATTTGTAATTCAATTATAGTTGACACATATGGCTGTTACATTGATGGCTCTATAATTGGCTAATTTAAGCCAAATGGCACTTATCCTTAAAAAATAAATATAGTTATAAGTATAAATTGTAAGATAACCAATAAATACATTAACAACAATAAAAAAATTTAAAAAAAATTAAAAAAAAAAAAGCCAACTAGAGTGGCAAAAACCAACAAAAATATAAAGATTTCATTTTACTTTAGCTTATAAATGTATCCAACATCTTTAATAAAAACCATGCATAATTGAAAAAAACTGCATGGGCATTGCTTGGGAATCCAGTTTTTTATTTTAAGTTTAAATTCCTTCAAAGATGAAAATGTTTTATGATCATTCGGGATTAGTTTCCAATTTTTTGGTCCTAGGTAAGATAGAGATTCCAATCCTTATTTTGTTGTACGAATATTGGTAGAGTATGGCCGGTAGTTTGATGCATTTAGTTTACTCCCCTTCTTGAAAATAGGCGTTATATTCAATTTTTTTCACAAGTCGAGGACTACACCAGTCGCGAACGAGCACTTATAGATAAGCAAAAGAGGTTTTGCAAAGGTAGCTGCACATTTACTAAGGAACCATGGATGTAAACCGTCGTAGCCGGTTGATTTTCTTTCATCAAGGTGGTCGAAGCACTTTTATACTATATTGATAAAAAAATTTGCTGGGTTAACAACACAAGTTGCTTCAGTACAACTTTCAAAAGCTGGCATTGGACCTTCGGGCTCCAAAATAAAAACCGAATGAAAATAGTTATTCAACAATGAGCATATATTGCCGGTATCAGTAGTGCTATTAGCTGTTTCTAGCAATGTAATAGTGTTTCTTACGTTCTGTTTGCTTTGTACATGTGCATGTAAGCGTTTAGGGTTGCTTTTGCATTCTCTGGCGAGTTCCTTTTTGTAGTTGTGTCTGGCAGATTTTACCATTTTAGTTACGTGTTTGCATGCAGTGCGGTGTGATTCTTTGAGTAATTGGTGCGTATCGCGACCTGTATTAATACACTTGGCGCATAAGACGCGTTTAGCCTTAATTGCCTTAATAAGATCTGGTGTGACCCATTGCTCCTGTTTCTCAGTGAATGGTGTAGTTGTTGATGGGATGATTGATTGATGGCTTCATTATTCGCGTTTACTAGGAGCGGGTAGCTATCATTTGCATTTAGAACATTGAATTCTGTTTCTTAATAAACAGCTGCAATGTGTAAGAATATTGCTGCATAGTTTGTTCGGCTCCAAGCTGAGTAAGGTAAAATTCATCAAAGCATTCATCATGTTTCTTTTGAAACATGATATATAGTTAAGGTATAAAAATTTGTTACGTTAGAATTTTGCTTTACAGTACTTTTTCATGCCTCATTTTTTCAGTTTTTTCAGACTTTTCTTAAAAAACTTAAGCAATTTACAACTCTAATTACAAATTTAACGTTACATTGTACTCAGCCCAAATAAACTATTTGATTTTATTTGCTACAGCATAGACGTCAACACCGGGAGGGGGAGAGGGGCAGGGGGCCATGGCCGCCCCCACTTTTTCTGGGCAATGTTTTTGAAAAAAACAACATCAGTTAGAATAAGAATAAAACTTAAATACAGTGTCGCGCTAATCTAAAAAAAAATTTACTATTTTTACGTTACGAAGTAATAGGTTATGTTATATAGTTTGAAAGCACGTTTGAAGCTATTAGAGTTAGTAAATTATATATTATTTGAAACTAGTAATGCCGTATGTAAACCTATAGCCTGTATAAACAAATTCAAAAGTTACTTCAGTATTGTCGTTTTGTAATAAAATTACAGCAAACATAATTTTTTCTGAAATACCCACAAAGAACAAAAGTTTGTCTTTCGAAACTACGAATCAAAGTATATAAAAAGCGTCAACTCAAGCGTCAAAAGATGATCAAATCATCGTGACTTGATCATCTTTTGTGAAAATCACGATGTCATTGATCATCTTTTGACTCAAGCGTCAAAAGATGATCAATGACATCGTGAAAAATAATTATGTCCTTTTATAAGAAGAAAGCTGTAAATACTGATGTAAATAGTAATGGTGTAAATACCGATGTTGTAAATAATAATGCTGTGAGTATTTTTCCCATAAATACTAAAGATACTAATAATGACGCTATAGATTCTGCAGAGAACGTAAGTAACAGTTTAATTGATGTTAAAAGCGAGTCGGATGTGTCTGATGTCTCCAAAAAAAGAAAAAAGTTGTTTGAAAAAATTTATTGTTCATCTAAGATTTCATCTTTCCTCGAACAATGATAGGGATGCGAAATCGTTCCTGTCAACATAACTGGTTTGAAAAATACCCTTGGTTACATTATGACATTGAAAATGATTGTGTATTTTGTTCCTACTGTATGAAACACGAACTAAAGTTAACAGCAGAGAAGAATAAATACCTAGCATATATATTAGTTGGCTTTGGAAATTGGAAAAGAGCGCCAAATTGTTTCCAAGATCACCAAAACAACAAATGCCATAGGGGTGCATCTACATTTGAAATTATTGATCCTTCTTGCATGCAGCGATCCTTCGGCAATGGTGAATAAACAACTCATTAAGTCAAGATCCGAAGAACGACAATATCTTAAAACAGTAATAGAGTGCATCAAATATCTTGTTCGCCAAGGGCTTCCTTTACGAGGATCTGATCATATTAATGATAACCTAATGCAACTTTTAATATTGTGAAGAATATACTGACATAGCAAATAAAGAACTTTTATCTTTTTGTATACGCTGGATTGACAAAAATTTCTCTGCAAATGAAGATTTTCTAGGGTATTATGAGCTACCAAACATTAAAAGTGATACAATTTCTTCGGTGATAAAGGATTGCTTGGTCAGATTTGACTGAGGACAAACATATAATGGAGCAAGTAATATGATGGGGAAGATAAATGAACAACGAAAAGCTCCTGTAACTCACTGTCCTGGTCATTCACTAAGTTTAGCCATAAAAGATGCAAATAAATTATGCAGAACTCTTAATGAAGTCATGGGAACCGAAGCGGAGATTGTAGTTCATTAAATTTTCCCCTAAAAGAGAAAGAATGCTTAGAGAAATCAATTAAAATATTGAAGAATTAAATGATGACAACAATGATGTTTTGGATAGAGCAACTTCTCTATCAAAACTATCAGTTAATCGTTCGTTACCAAGAAAAATTTAAAATTTACATAAGGAAAATTAAAATCTTTATTTATGATAAATAAAAAGAATTTTTAGTCCATATTTTTCCACAAGCTCTAAAATTAGCAAAAGTCATACCAATATTAAAAGGAGGTGACATTGAGAATATAAGTAACTATCGTCCAATTTCACTACTTTCTGTGTTCTCTAAAAGTTTCTAAAGTTTTAGAAAGAATTTTGTACAATAAAATTTATAATCATCTTACTTTAAACAATTTATTATATAACAATCAATATTTTACAAACGTGGAGATGAATAAAATAAAGATCCAGCAGAAGAGAGAAACATTTTTGATCTTTTTTTTTATTAGAATTTAAGTGATTTTAGTTGTAATGAGCACTCTTCTGTTAAAGACTTGAAATTAAACCGTATTTTGTCTCTTATTCGTAAAAGCACTAAAATAATGACAAGTTGCTAAGTATAAAACTCTCAATAGTAAAACGAAATTTTTGGTAAATTTAAAATTTTATGTACATATGTACGCTAAAGTTTTCTATTTTTTCAAATTTTAAAATATTTTTTATGATTGCGTTCGATTAGTTTTAAATAAATTATTAAATATAGATTTTACAGAACTACATGCAACAAATGGAAGTTTGGTATAACAGTCTTAAAGAAAACTTCAAAGCTGATGTAAAATCTAGAATACTGGGATACAAAGCTCAAATGGAGTCATTTAAATTTTTTTATGGTATCAATCTAGACTTCACAATTTATTCAATTACAGATAAGCCATTAAAAACAGTCCAAGCACGAAATATTTCAGCAATTTAAAGGCAAGAAGTAGCTCAACTGACCATCAATACGCTTGAATGAGATCAGAAATGAAATGAATGAGATCAGAAAAAATGAATGAGATCAGAAAGTCAAGCTGATGCTTTTTATGAAACAACGAAATTTAAAGCTGAAAAATATTGCTTTGTTAATTTACCTTCTATTCCAGGAGCAATATTTTAACGTAGATTGGTTATCAAAAGCTGAAGCTCATCACCCATCAGGCCCAAACGAACATTATCGTGCGATATATTTTGAGATTTTAGATTCCATTGTTACAGTAATGAAGGATACAGAGCCGTGGCTAGGCTCCCCCACACCCTCCAACTGGGGATGGGGGCAGAACTTTTAGGGGCCCTTTTTGTAATTTGAAATTATTTTTTATAATAAGAATATTTGAATATATACATAGTTACTCTTACTATTAATAAAAAAACATGGCCTTTTAAACACGATATTACCAAAATTAAGCAAGCGTGAAAAAAGCAATAATATTTTTCATGTAGAAAAAAAAGAAAAAAAATGTTCAACTCCCGAGGTCTGAATTTTATAAAAAACGCGAGCTTTATAAAAATCTGTCAAACCGTTAAAGAGAAATCATTAAGCAGCAGCCAATCGTGCGAAGAAATATATTTCTCTAATTCGCATATTTTATTAGGTGCGAATATATTATTATTTGAATTTAGATTACATATTTCAATGAAAAACGATTTATAATTTATTTATAAATTATAAATCGTTTTTTATTTTTGGCGATTCACAATTTATCTTGGTAATAATTTATTTTATTACTATGCTATATGTTATTACTTTTGCTTTAATACTATGAAATAAAAAGTCTATTATTTGTTTCAATTAAATCATACGCATTGTTTTTAAAGAAACAAATTGGAAAACTGTTACACTTTGCATTTGTTTATTTTAAAGTTCAAATGATTATAAGGCCATTATCATTGAACTGATTTTTTTGTTATTATTATTGTTATTATTATTATTATTATTATTATTATTATTGTTATTATTATTATTGTTATTATTGTTATTATTATTATTATTATTATTATTATTATTATTGTTATTATTATTATTATTATTATTATTATTATTATTATTACTACTATTATTATTATTATGCGTTGTTAGTTTTTTATATAAAAAAAAACAATAAAGGTTTCCAAAAATTTATAATTATATTTCGATAGTATATCACGATATAATTATTGGTATGAAAAAAGTGAAAGGTGGTGCCACTAAGAGAAGAGAAAAAGCTGCAGCCAGGGAGGAAATCGCAAATTACCCCAAGCTAACATATTTTTTGAAACCATTAGTTCAGAATAGAAGTGTTTCGATACCAACAGAAACTACAAATAATTCTGATTGTCATTATTTGAATACTAGAGTAGAGTCAGATAGACTGATATGCGAGTCTACGTCAAATGGCATAACAATTCCGCCTATTTTTCTCAGTGATGATCCTTCTGAGTGGCATGATAATGTTTCTGACGCACAGAGGTGTGACATTGTTAAAAGTGGTTTCAAAAAGATCGAAATTGTTTTTGCATACAATTTAGAAAGAAGACGATTTTCACTGAATTATTATAACCGCAAGATGAAGAATGGAGAAATCTTTGAACGCACATGGCTCATATATTCTTTGAACAGCAATAAAGTGTTTTGTTTTTGTTGCAAGCTTTTTGGGATAACTTCTTCACCATTCCGGCAAGGAATGAACACTTGGGAAGGCTTGTCAAAAAAACTTAAAGAACACGAAACATGCAGTGCACATTTCAAGTGCTTTGAACAATGGATGACTTTATGAAAAGGTTAACTGATATTTTCTTTAATTAATAGACTCAGCCGACCACGTTTCTGTAGCTTCTTTAAGTGGTGCCAAAATTTCTACTGCTCCCTCGATAGATTTCCACTGTGTCAAAAAAAAAGTTATTCAAAAGTATGTCAACCTGGTTCTCAAAAGAAGTGTATTTTCTTAGAAATTTTGAAATTGTTATTCGTTTGTAATAAAAATAAGTACTTTTTGTATTATTGATGAAAAACGATCTGCTAAAATTTTTTTAAGAGCATTTTTTTTTTTACATAATTTTTTTGTTAATAAATTTTAAGAAAAAATATTTATGTTTTCTAAAATTTCTATGAAAATACGCTTATTTTGAGACCCAGGTTGACATACTTTTGAATAACTTTTTTTTCGACAATATTGGGGACTTTACCCCAAATTCTAAAGATTTGAACCTAAATATCTTTACAACTTGACGTGATGATAAAAAATAAGTTGCATATTTGAAATCAACATATTAAATTTGTCTTAAAAAACCACCTAGTTAACAAGGTTCGACGAAAAAAATTATATGAGTTGCATATTTGAAATAAGCATATTTAATTTGTCTTAAAAAATCACCTTTTCCATAAAAAATTTTTATTTGTTTATCAGTGTTATTGACAATGAAACTTATAGTGCTGCATATTTCCGATCCAGGACAACGATATTATTCAGCAATTAATCGCAAGAAACTAAATTCTAATTATAAATGCATTGAAATGGAAATATTTACTAAAAAGTTCTTAGTTTGGCTTAATTTCTCAATTTTCTCAATTTGTGAATGTGGTGAAAGAAGCTCTTGTTTTGTGACTACGGGAATAATTAACACCAAAACATACATAAAAGAATGCCTCAAGAAACGTCTTTTGCCGTTTTTAAGAACACACAAGAATAACCCGTTATATTTTGGCCCGGTTTAGCATAATGTCACTACTCTGGGACAACTTTAAAATGGCTAAGAGAACATAAAGTAGATTTCGTTGAAAAACACTGCAATCCACCAAATTGTCCTGAACTACGTCCTATCGAAAGATGTTGGGCTCTTGTCAAAAGAAAACTAAGTTCAAGGTAAAAGAAGCCAAAAACATTAAAGACTTCAAAAATAAATGGATTAGAGCTACCAAGAAAGTCCAGCCGAAGACTGTGCAAAAGCTGATATCGAGTGTAAGACGCAAAGTGCCTGCGTTCTCACGTACAAAACTTCACAAACTTTCTTATGTGAAATTTAAGAATATTAATATATGTACTTTCAAAATATATAGCATTCAATATCGAAATACTAACCATGATCTCGTCTCGTTCTCGTTTCTCGTGAGGGATGGAACTTATCGTGAGAAACGAGAAATAGAAAATTCTCGCGAGAAATAAAACGAGACTTAAATATTATATCATTTTCCAAATTAAAAGTTATTATAATTTACAAAATGCTTAATAATTTGTTTTTTTAATTTATTAATATTTTGACTCCGTAATTTTAATTAGATTTTTAGTTAGATATTCTAATTAGATTTTTTTTTAAAATCAAATTAAAAAATTTTAATTAGATTTTAAGTATTTTTAATTAGATTTTAAATACAAAATTTTTTTGTATAAAATAGTGCACTTTCGACTTAATTTCATTAGTTAACCAGTGGAATTCAACTTGACACATATTGTTCATATTGAAAAATCATATTGCCTCATTTCAACGATCAAAAATGTCACCAAGAAAAAACAAAATCTGGAGATATTTTCAAAAAACAAGTGACGTTGTTGAATGCAAGGCACGCAAAAAGTCTTTGAAAACAAAAGATGGAAACACAAGTGGACTTCATCGTCACCTCGAAAAAAAACACAGCCAAGATTACGTTGAGTGTTCTGAAAAAACTGACTCTCTTCTTCCTCCTCCTAAGAAGAAACAACGAACCATGGTCGAAATGCTTGAAACAAAGTCCAAATATAACAAAGACAATTCCATTCAAAAACAGTTTGACTCTGCAATGCTGGATTACTTTTGCACTGATCTTAAATTTATCTTAAAAAACCACCTAGTTAACAAGGTTCGACAAAAAATTTATTTATTTATTTATCAGTGTAATCAAACAAGATTTTTTTGGACAATTTTTTAAAGAGCAGCTTTGAACAACGAATTGTGATATTTTCTTGCTTTTCTTCACGACAAGGAACTTTTTTCTTTTTATAAGATATATAGCCACAATTTCTCTTTACTCTTTATATAGTGGAAGCATGGTTTCCGTTAACACCACATCAGAACACGCACATATTTTTTCTCGTTCATGTCTTAAGATATTTTCAATAGAGAGAATAAGATCTTTTAATTTATTTTTAAAAACAGGATAAGTCAGGGGTAAGTCGAATTTAGGCAAAGTAATTTGGTTCCAGAGATAAGCTGCACGATAAGTAATACAAAATTGATTGAATTTTGTTCGACAGAGTGGTTCATTTAAATAATTATTATTCCTCATGTTAAACTTGCTTAATGGTTTCAAAATAAAAAGGTCTTTAAAAATTAAAGAAGATAAATCATACTTCCACATATAAACAAAAGATAAATTTTTATATACGTTTAGTTTATATATATAGAGGATTTTCATTTGATTAAATATTGATAAATTTGATAAATATAGATAGTTTTTAGATATAAAATGTGTGTGTGTTTGTGTGTGTGTGTGTGTGTGTGTGTGTGTGTGTGTGTGTGTGTGTGTGTGTGTGTGTGTGTGTGTGTGTGTGTGTATATACACACTAAAAAAATATATTCTATTGAAACTACCGAATCTTTTTATTGATTATAATTTAATAAAAAGGAAAATATCGTTAAAGTTCTTGGGTTTAATTCTAGATGAAAATATTAATTGGAGAAAACATAAAAATCTAATTGAGAATAAAATTTCAAAAAATATTAGTATACTGTATAAAGCTAAACAGTTTTTAAATCAATCTTGTTTGAAATACATATACTTTTCAATTATACATTGTTACCTAAACTATGCAAATATTGTGCAGCACCAACGTAACAAAAATAAATGAACTTCTCTGCAAACAAAAACATGCTATTATTAGAATTATTACATATGAAGGTCAACTCTCCCATACTGTTTTTTTTTTTTTTTACATTTATTTTGCTGTTTAACAATACATAATCAACATATATATACAAGAAAAAAATAAAATATGTCCGTAGAAACAAAGAAGACAGTAAAATTTTGTCAACAAGCACCGTTTTTGTATATACAAGAAAAAATAAAAACTGTTATTTTTTACAATGATCTATATAAAATAAAGAGTTAAACAGACAGGGGCTCAAAGAAGATGAAAATTACAATACGCCATCGCAATCTTTTCATAGAGCCCCTTTATACATTTTTAATAGAATATAGATATTAAATTAAAAACTCTAATGGGCATAAAACTGCTGCGCTAATCAGTAAATCAAAAAAAGATCAAATAAAATAAATACTAAAATAATTAAAATTACTTGGTGATCTCTTTGAGCACAAATGATTATCAAATTTTAAAAATTTGCTTTTTTATTAGAAACTTAAATGAACTTAATAACTTTGCCATACATTTGAATACTTTTTGATAACTATTCCATATATTTGGTCCTCGATATGCAATGCTATATTCAGCATATTTATTAAGGTTTTTAGGCAGTTTTTTGAGTTACTAATATTTGCTCTTAGATAATAGTGTTCATTTATGTTTATTTCAAACTTGTTATTAAAGTTTGCAGGAGAGAGATTATTATTGAATCGATACATAAAAATTAAATGCTGATGGATATTTATTTCATAAATATCCATCATTTTCATATCTTTCATTATAGGTTTGGCGTGTTCACGCTTATTTTCAGAGTAAATGATTCTGCTAGCATGATAAATTCTCATTAACAAGAACTCCTAAGAATATTATACTGGCTTGTTTTTTAATTAAGTTATCATTTAAGATAAGGTCAAGCAACTTAAAAGGAAGGTTTTCTTCTTGTGTTTTTTTTATGGAACAATATATAGTTTGTTTTCTCTGAGTTAAGTGAAAGTTTGTTAGCCCTAAACCAATTATGTACTTTATTAAGTTCAATATTCATATCTAAGTATAATTTCTTAATATCATTGTTAGCAAGAAATAAATTTGTATCATCAGCAAACATGACTGAATTAAGTTTTAAAGATGGATTGCAAAAATCATTTATATAAATTAAAAATAGGAGTGGACCAAGGATAGATCCTTGGGGTCTCCATATAAAACATTTAAAACTCCCGATTGTATATTACACACGTATTGATACATACCTATTATTCAGCTACTAAATACTCAATCACAAGTCGAGGACCTAAATTATGGAATATATTTTTAAATGATGATCTTAAAACGCTCTCTTCGCTTAACCAATTTAAAACAAAACTTAGGCAAATTCTTCTACTAAATGACAATGAATTAAATTTCTTCTAAGGCGTTAAATAAGAGTATTCTTATGATTTGATTTATATAACTATGAATATATTTATTAATTTGATATATATACACATACATATATATATATAAATCTTTTTTAAACTTTTACACGATTTAATTTTATCATTTGTTTATTACCGAGGGTGTAAAAAAGTTTATACTATATATTTCTGAAATCTTATGTAAAAAATACCCCAAATTGTTTGGCATGTATTTATGTGAGTGTGTGCATTCATTTTTTATCCCATTGTTTTATTATCAATATGTTTTTTTTTTTTTTGTTTTTTTTTGTTTATTTTAAAAAAAAAAAATTTTTAATTATTCTCAACAAAAGAAATTTAAAAAAAGAAAGAAATGGGAAGATAAAATAAAAAATTAAAATTTTTTTTGTTTGTTTGTTTATTTTTCTCTTTCTTTCTTCATTTACAATATAATTTTTAACAAAATTAAATTAATATTTAAAAGATTTTGTATTATCTTACACGGTTTTTAAAAGCAATGTTAGATATATATTACGGGGTTTAGTGATAAGACAACTAACGTCTTCTTTTTGCTCCTGTCATGTAGATTTTTATTTTTTTGTAATGTTGTAGATTTTTATTTTTTTAATGTTGTTTTTAATTGTCAAACGGCGAAATATATATGATAAAAAAGTTGTGTGAGTTTATATATATATAATATATATATATTATATATATATATATATATATATATATATATATATATATAATTCAATATAGATTTATTTCACTTAAAATATTTTTTAAATATATTTTTGAAAAACTATCAGAATATATTGCAAAAATGAAAATGATTTATACGGTTATTTTAATAGCTTCTTATTATTGTGTGAGAGAATTTTTTCACAAGAGAATTTTTCGAAGTTGATAGAGTTAACTTTAATTTTAAGGTGGCTCATATAGAAAAAATACTCAATTTAAAAAAAGAAATTTTTTTGTTTGTTTTTGAAATGTTTTTTAATATACTATTTCATCCAAAATTTATAATTCTTTCAGAAAATATGTACATTTTGCATGAAATGCTTACTAAAATTACCTTGCTTAAACTTTTTTATTGGTCAGTTTTATTTTTTTGCTGAAAATTTCTATTTATCGGCAAACTTTGGTCATTGTTTTCATAACTTTTTAATTTTATTCTTTTTTTGCAACTTCAAAACACGACATTTCGAGATTAAGAAAAACTTTTTGGGTGAAATTTTTAGTGTATGTTCCTTAATCATTTAGATTTCAGATATGCTAAAATGATCAACTAAGAATAGTTTTATCAATTTTTATAACACAACACCTGTTTTTTCTTATGTATAAATTTGCAATTTTTTTAAGTATTCTGTCCTGTTTTTGATATTTTAATTATTTTTTATACTTTTAGTAGAAATAAATGAAAATAATGCAATGAAGCTATAATTAAAAAGTTTTTGAGTTTAAACCAAAATTAATCAAGAAACATTGTTTTGAATTTTTTCAAATTTGCCCTTTTTTCCTCTGATTTTGTTGAAAGTTACCTTGAATATAATTTATTTACAGTTTTTTTTATGAAATTTAAGTTTCATATATCATCAAAAGTACAATAAAATATATATGAACCGTTGCAATTTATTCTATTAAAAAATTTTCTACATAAGCCACCTCAAGAGGAAAACCCACTCTAATTTTAAAATCAATTTTTAGAATAAAAAAATTTGTCAGATCAATAGCATATATAAAAAAAAAATTAAAAAAAATACAAAAAACAAATAAAATGGTAAACTGTTGCTATGGAAACCATAAAAAAATTACCAAAAAACAGCAAAAACAGGTTTCACGCCGGCCAATATTGTGGGCAGGGAACAAAACAACCCAAATTGAAATTTTTATATGATGTTTATATAGAGTAGAAGAGTGTTTTAAGTTAAACAGAATTTATTTTTACAAATATAAATTAGGTATTTTGAAGTCAAAGTCCATTATTCAATAATATGGTATTAAAACAGCATTATCAGCAGGTGTAAAAAAAAAAAAAAAAAAAAAGACTATTCAACTTAAATACTCTATACCACTCAACTTATTCTTTTCATTCATTCTATAATTAGATTGTTTTATTCTTTTATTGTTTATTTCATTGAAACCTTTAACCATGAAAGCACCTGGTAACATATTTAATTGTTCAAAAACTAACACTGAAGCTTTCATACCTATGATGTTACCGCATCATACACACCAAGTTCCAAATTATCGAGTGACACATACCTGGTCTTCGTATATCGGTCCCAAATCATACTGTTGAACGATTCATTAGCGTTTTGAGTTTTCCCATGTAAACATTTTTTTAGTTTTGAATCTTTGCTAAGATCCTCAAAAATAAGTCTAATTTTAAAAATTATGTTCATTGGAAGACCTGGACCTGGTTTGTAAGTGTTGGTTTTATTTGCTTTATCAAAGTTGAACTTGCACCAACTACTGATGCAGGTAGGACAGTGAGAAAAGTGCAAGTTATTTGTTTTGGAAGATGCATCATGAAATAATGTAGCCAATACGCTTGCCTTCAAACCTGCTAAGTTTCCAATATTTTTCCTTATAGCAATGCCAAAGAAATTTTGCAGACGATCGATTACTGCACCTGTAAGACAATCAAATTTCGTAGTCATGTACCAATACGTTTTGATAGTGTCCCACACATTCTTACTTATTACTTATTAACTTGAATCCCAGGGTAAGTATCTATGACATTAATGAAACTTTTACTGTCCCCGTTTTTTCACATATCGCAGTTTGTACTTATCAATAGATCTTAAAAACACAGGTTTTGCACCAGTGGTCTCCATACCGCTTGCAGATCCTTTGAAATCGTTTTTACAAATGTGAGAGTTACTCCATTTGGCATAAACTGTAGGGTTTGTTTTTAAAAGATCTTTCTTTAAAAAGCAACCTTTGCAGAACCTGCACATCGGTTCGACAGCCAAAACCTTTCCAGTGTCCATTGATAATGCAGAAAAGACACCGTTTAATGATGAAAAGCTTCTTCTCTGCCAAGTACTATCACACGACACACCAATATCAAAAAATTCATCATTAGCAGCATGTTTACGTAATCTATGCTAATCTGATGCTACTACATCAAACATGGTATCTTCAGCAACTTTTTGTGTGACAGCACCTATTTTCACAGCTAACTTATCAAAATTATTTTGAGTCATTGGCTGTGGTACATTCATTAAAGTGGTAAATATTTTAATACCAGAATGTCTCTGTTCAAGTGCAACCATTGCGTATACTGTTCTACAATTAATATCCTCTGTTACATTGTTTTGAAGTATAAAACTCATTTATATATTTATATTCCAGTTAAACCACTTGATAAGTAACTTTGAGACAAGTCCTTTTTTGTATTGCATTTTTTCGGACAATGACAAGAATGAACACTCGCTACATTGAGGACATGCTAAATCACTAAATATGTCAGATAATACAGAGCAATCTATAATCCTATACCCAGATATTTTCATTCTTGTATAATGCTTTAACTGTAATAATGCTTTAACTATAAAGCTCTGAAACATTCAATTGGCTTTACCTTTTTTGCAGATTCAGATGTAGAAAATTTATTAGAAAAGTTGTTATTTACAGTTGTAGTATTTGAATCAATCAAAATTGTTACAGAAGAATTATAATTTAACTTAATTTAAATATTTTCTTTGTCAAGGCTGTTAAATTTCTTCCCTAAGAAAACTCTCCTCTTTTTTTTAATTATTGTTCTTGATTTTATTCTTCACGCTTTAATCATTTTTTTTAAAAATTAAGAAAATTAACAAAAAAAGCTTCGAGTAGGGTAATTACGCCAATTACTGGCCATACTTTTACAAGAAACGCCCGTTACAGAAAAATACTCAAGTATATGTTACATATCATATATCAGTTTTTAGATAATTAAAAGCTCTGTCATTCTAAGTAAAAATTTTTGTAATAACACAAAAATATATATAAAGCAGATAATAAAGGTAAACAGTTTTACCAGATACTGGCCATCTTAACCATTTATTGGCCATTCGCCAGAAATTACGAAACATATTGAACAGATGAATAGCTGCACTGTAAATTGATTTATTATCATAAAATTTAAAAAAAAAAATAAAAAAAAAAATAAGCACAGCATAAAATCAAAATAACTTGTTCAGTTAAATTAATTATAGTATCATTAAAGTGAATTAACAACCTCAACAAAAAAGTAAAAAATTGTTAAAAACATCATTTTTTCCCATTCATCTAAATTAAAATAATTTCTTTAAGTTTGATACACGATCTAGCTTCTTTTTAGCGGAAATTTCTTTTTTCTTTCAAAATCCTTTGTTTTTCAATTTTTCTCTTTTTACTATCCTCAAGCTTTGCATTATAAGCCTTCTCTGAGGTCAGAACAAAAAACTTTAAATTAGAGTTTTTTTTTATTTTGTTTAATTTGTGGAGAAGGATATGCAAAAACATCTGAATCTTTGTCTGATGGACAAGCGAATTAGTGATTGGAAATGGAAGATCTGTTAATGTTTAGCAAAAAACTATTTTTTTATTATTTGAATCAAATGTTGATTCAATTATTTCTACTTCTTTAAGACTTGTTTCTGCATTAGGATTTACACCAATATTGTCTTGAACAGAAAAATCAATAAACTGAACGTCTTGTAATGGTTTCATTTTAGCATAGCTGTGTTCTGTAACAATATTTGAATATTGCACAGTATTGTCTTGAATATTGCATAGTATTGTCTTGAATGAAAAAATCAATTAACTCATCTTCTTCTACTGGTTTGGTTAAAGATTCACTATCTTTAACTAAACCAGAAAGAAGAACTCGTATAGAAGCTGTAGCTTTTTGATGACGAAGACTCACACAGCCATGCCTCTTTTTAAGTAGCTGCTACCACTTTTCACTAGGTCGACTGTTTTTAAAACTTATGTTTTTTAGCAGTTATGTTAGTTTTTTAGCTTAGCAGCATAAATGATAAATGTTTTTTTTCCAAAACCGATTCCCATTTGGGCACAATTGCCAGCGTAATCAATTAGTTTTTCTTCAAGTTCACCAAGCATTGGTCTTTTCCCTGGTTTTGCTCCTATTTTGCACTTTCCAGATATCATGGTTTGTAAAGTCGATCGCGGAACTTTACATGATACACATGCTTTTCATTGAAACATACCTGTTAAAACTACATGTACTGCTAGTTTTATATTTTTCTCAGTCCACAGCATGCATTTTTTTATTATCCTTGTTGAAAAAGTTGGTTTCATAGTAACATTTAATTTGTTTTCCAAAAGATTTTCACTTATTTTTTTTCATATTTAATATTATCTACTTAAAAATAAAAATAAAAAAATGTATATTCATAGGGTACCTTTAGAAAAATCATATATACTTTCATTAACGAAAAAATATCTTTATTAAATCAAAGTTATCAAAACATAATTAACTATATTTTTCTGAGCTCATTCTATTATAAGTAGAATGAACTCTAATTAATTTAAAATGTGGATGTTGTTTCAAAGTTAACTATCGGTTTAAAATCTTAACTTAACTTTTTTCACACATGAAAAATAACCAAGTGTGAGAAAATCCTTTATAAAAATTTTAAACTAACTACTTTTATACTTGATGCCATTTATTAGCCATGACTAGTAAATGGATTAAATAACTGGCCAATAAATGGTGTATAAGGAAAGGTTTAATCTAGCTCAGTTAAAGCATTATATGAGAGACATCAACTAAATAATCTCGTTTCTAAATGTACATAAGATATCTATCTTTTTTTCCCTTCCTGAACGGACTGCCACAAATATTTGCAACAAATAAAAAATAACAATAAAGTATGAATTTTCGAAAACAAAGCGTAAAATTGTTACATTTTAATATGATGTTTTTGACATTCAGTTCTAGCGGCTAAAACCTTCTAGAATTTTCCTGAAATTGAAATATTTAGAAAGTTTTAATGGAGCCATTGAGTTTAAATAATAATTTAGGATAATTTGTGCCACATATTTTTGTGAGAAAAGCTTTTAAAAGTGGCCAGTAAATGGTTAATGGCCGGCAATTGGCGTATTTACCCTAACAGAAAACTCTAATCTGACTTGATAAACCAGACTTTTTTTGCTCGCTGGATAAGTAAAGAAGCCAAACCAAGCATTTTACTGAAGCCATTTAAAAACACACATTAGGTTACCGCCAAAACCTCAAATGTCTTTTTCATAATTTTTTATATTTAATTGATATTATATTATTATTTCCAGCCTTAAATTACAAAGTATAATAGCACTACAAAATTCAAAATGCAAAGAACTTTGTATTCTTTATACTTTTCTCAATTACAACTTTTATCTTCTCAATTACATTTTACGACTTCTTATTTACAACTTTCATCTTACGTTTCTTAATTACATTTTTCATCTTCTAAATTACATTTTACGTTTCTTAATTATAACTTTCATCTTCTCAATTACATCTTACGTTTCTTAATTACAGCTTTCAAGTTCTCAATTACATCTTGAAAAGGTGTATTAAATACTTCGGTGACTTTTTAAAATGACAATTTTTAAGTGTTCAAAACATAAATTGCTACTTTCCTATATTGATGGAGGAAGGACAGTTGAGATACTATCTATAATTTTTAAAGAAAAAAATCAAGGTTCGTCGGATAACTTGTGTTTTATCGTTAGTGATTTTCAAAGGCACGTTGTTCCTTCGTTTAATAAACGATGGACCAAGGCGTCACGATAATTAAAAGTTTTTTTTATCTAACAACAATAATTGGTTAAATTCTGAATATACTGTTTTTTTACCGAAATCGAAAAACGCAATAACAGACCCTACGCCATCTACATCATTTAGAAAACGTAAAAAAACGTGCATGTCTTATGGAGGTTTGTCAGAGTCCAGTAAAAAAAAACCACATCAGTTAAGGAGAACGGATTCGAGACCATCTTTAATGCATATTTTCAGGCAAAACGTTCAATAGGAAAAGAAACAGAAGAAAACTTGGTGGAAGCATAAAGAATTGCCGATAAAGAAAAAATATTTTTGTCATGAGTTTTATAAGAAACGCAAACGTTTTGGTGACGAATGAACGAATGAAGAAGCACTTAGCGTGTTTGTTGATTTAGATTTAAAAAAGGCACAAAATTTATAATTGACGCAGTTGACAAACAAAAAAAACTACCCATATTCATACAATATTAAAAACTGCAAGAAACTAAACAGACTTGCTATCCACCATCTTTTGCAATAGAAATTACGAACATACATGCAAAATTCCCAAAGCTTTTTTTGAAGAAATACAAAACTTGGTCCAAAACGTCCGCAATTTTATAATTTTTATGAAAAGTTGCAAAAAATTACCATCTTTAGCATTGAATTAGGGCTATAAATATAAGTTTATGTATTTTTTATAATTTTTATTGAAGTGTAAATACATGTCATGCGTTTTTTTTATAAAATCTGCTCTTTAAAAGTTATATAGATATTAAAATGACGGTTTTCTTAACTATCAATGTTATTACTTATAAAGAAAAATGCCATTTGGATTTCAAATTCCAGTTTACAACTAAATGTCTGAATTACAGTTAAATAGCAGTTTTAAGAAAAATAGACATAAAAATCACTGATTTTTAATGTAATACATATATATTTACGACATTAGTCATCAGAAGGTATATGTTGTAAACTGGAATCTTAGATATACACATTATAAACCAATGTGTGAATTTTTAGATCATAAGATACATCATGGCTCGAGTCTATCCACGAGTTTGATAGGAGGTTACTTTATTGGTAAAAAGATGGTTCAGAAACCATTTTGAATTTTTATTTAGAGAAAATTTATTTACTTAGCGCATAAAAATAAAATAAACTGTTTTCGTTACATCCGTATCCAAAAATCTTGTAAACCATAGCAAGTGGGAGAAAATCAATTAAACAAAAATCGCCGTGTATTGTGTCTCACTATAGATAGAATTTTGACTATAGATTCCGTGTACAGTATTAAATTTAAACATTTAATTTTATATACACACCGTAGCAAAAATAATTTATTTGAAAAAAAAGGTCCACCAGAAACCATTTGTATTTTCGAAACCACGAAACATCCTACTATAATAATCAAAACTTTAAAAATATTCTGTCGACGTCTTTTAAAAATAAAGGGGGTTTAACGGACAGGTCATGAATTTTTGGTGTTCAAGATAGGTAACTTCCAGAAATGCTACAAACTTTAAATTTTGAAATAATAATACTGGTGTCAAATAAGAATGTTTAATAAAAAAAATACGATCATCGGGGTCTGGGAACAGTATTAATCAGAAAATTCGGGTCCCATTGTCCCGTATGTGGTAAAGAAAAAAAACAATTTATTTTTCAAGTTTTTTAAACTACATCAAAATTTATTAAAAAAATTAATTAATATAAAAAAAAGTTGTTGTTTAAAAATGGCAAGACCAATGGCGTATTTGTACTAAATGTAGAAAAGCATTAGAAAGACTGGAAAAGGAGATAAAAACATTATTCTGAGTGAACCGTATGGCTTCTCAAAAGTCAAAGTGAGCATACTTGAAACCAATCGTTCTGTGTTTGTGACATCTGTGAAGTTGCTCAAACTACAATTACTCCAGGATCAACATATGGTAACAGAGGAAGAATCAAGCTGGGTAGAGTAAATATATCATCATCTGGACCAATAAAAATATACAAAAAGTGCCAGGCTGTTATTGGACCAGGTCAACCTACCCTTGCACTCTCACAAAGAGTAGAAAAAATTTAACAGAGGAACTGAACAAAGGTAGGGTTAACTTTATACTATTGATATAATATTTCAAACTCAAAATTTAGAACTTTACGTAAATAATCTGAAATATAAAAACTGAAAACCTTGATTTTTTCATTTTAAGATACACGAGAAGCGGAAATTCAATGCTCAAAAGTACTGAAAAGAAAATTTTCGGAGGAAAGAACTAAAGTCAAGGTTGCAGCCGAAGGTAAAGCACTTGTCGTTGAACAATCAAAAAGCTCTGCTAAAGCCCTTTTTTCAATTAAAAAAATCCCTATTACATAAATTGATAAATTTAAAAACAGTATGTATAATAGTGTAGAATTAATAATAGACAGGGAGCCAAAGTACTTATCATTTAAAAGCTGGAGAGGAAAAGACATATTTGAAAGTAATGTAAGAGAAAAATTAAGTGAAGAAGACGGGTTTAAAATGAATATTATGATATAACAGAAATGAAATTTGAAAAAGACTCCAGACAGCTGGTTATTGTAAAAACATTAAAGGACTCGTTGAGAGAGTAATAACGGAGAGAAAATTATCGAAGGATTATATTTTAAAGGTTGGAATTGACGTTGGAGGTGGATTTCTAAAACTTTGTTTAAATATTATTGAAAAATAAGCAGAAAGTAAAATAAAAAGAAAAAAGTTTAATTATAAAGTAGGAATAGGCAATGAAAAATACAAAAATGGAGGCGTAAATAAATTGTTTATTATTGGCTTAGTAGAAAATGTGGCTGAATCTCATTCAAATCTTGAAAAAATTCTCAATATTTTGAAGCTAAATGAATCATATTACTTTTGCACTTTTGATATGAAAATAGACAATATATTTTTTGGAATTTAAGTTGCAGCATCAACACATCCTTGCCCTTGGTGTAATATTAGAAAAGAAAAAGTGCAAGACTTTCAAATTCAAGGTAAGCTCAGAACTCAGGGAAGTATCCGTTCATTAGCTAATGCTTACAAAACTTTCAGTAAAGATATTAAAATAAAAAACCAAGCTTTCAGCTGCATTTTATAATAATTGTGTCAACCGTCCACTAGTTGATCTACCTGATGACGTAAAGGTCATTGAACTTCTTGCTCTAATGGAACTTCGCCTCCTTAGTGGAAATACAAATAGAATTTACAACTACTTTGAAAAATATTTTCAATCTATAGATACCACTTTATCGGCGAATCATTGGAACCAAAGTTTAGGTTTTGCATGGTGGTCACTTTAAAAGTGGGCAATGTTCAGAACTACTGAAAAATACTCACGTTTTAGAAAAATGAATAAAATCTTCGAAACTTCGAAGACGAACATATTATTCTATACTTAATTCCTTTAAAAGTTTAAAAGCGGTTAAAGCTGCATGTCTAGGTTCTGGTTTGTTACCTGAATATAAATTAACTATTAACGAGTACAAAGAGGCCTATATCAACCTTGGTCTAAGAGTTTCCCCGAAAGTCCACGCTCTTATCAAGCATACGTGTGAATTTTTTTCATTTATGACAAGTTCCAATCCAAATAAAGGATTGGGATTTTGGTCTGAACAGGCCTCAGAATCTGTTCATTATAATTTTAAACAATTTTGGGAGAGTGGATATAAAGTTTCTAGTCTTAAGATAATTCACAAAGCCTGCTTAAAGCCGTGGTTACGTACAATTTTCCAGACATACCTTCTTTTTGTGGTTACATACAATTTTCCTGACCTTCTTTAAAATAGTATAAGTATAAAAAGTTTACTTTAATAAATATTTGTATCTTTTGGAAACTATTATAGATTGTAAATGTAGATAAATATATATATATATATATATATATATATATATATATATATATATATATATATATATATATATATATATATATATATATATATATAAACATTTACGTGTGTTTTTTAAACTGTTCTCTAATTAAAAAACAAATTAATATATACCATAAGAACAATTTTAAGAATTTTTGATATTCAAGATAGGTAACTTTAAGATAGGTATGTTCATACTGATTTAAAGTATATTTTTAGCAAAATAACCCGGTGATTAGAGTTTAACAACAATATTACCTAAAACCTAGGACCCCAAGGTCCAAATACTTGAATAGAATGGAGGATGGAAGGAGGGGGGGGGGGGAGAACACTATTTTCTTTAAAAAAAAACTCTACTATTATGAACGCGACAAAAATTTATGTGTAAAATTGTTACTTAGTAATTTAGGTTTATTTAACATAATTAAAATATTAATTTTTAATATATTTATAAGTAACGTTCTAATGTTTACCTTTTAATTAAAGTCCCAAGGTCAAAATACTTGAATGAAAGGGATTAATAGGGGTACAATGAATATTTTAAAAAAACTCGGCCATTATGAGCGTGATTAAAACTTATGTGTAAAATTGTTATTTAGTATGAAAGTATAAAAATAGTTGAAAAGTTATGACCTTGTGAAGTTGATATCCCTCCAAATAGAGTTGATTGTAAACTTTACTTGGTCGCCATTTTTAAACAACAACTTTTTTTTATATAAATTAATTTTTTTAATAAATTTTGATCTAGTTTAAAAAACTTGAAAAATAAATTGTTTTTTTTCTTTACCACATACGGGACAATGGGACCCGAATTTTCTGATTAATATTGTTCCCAGACCCCGATGATCGTATTTTTTTTATTAAACATTCTTATTTGACACCAGTATTATTATTTCAAAATTTAAAGTTTGTAGCATTTCTGGAAGTTACCTATCTTGAACACCAAAAATTCATGACCTGTCCGTTAAACCCCCTTTATTTTTAAAAGACGTCGACAGAATATTTTTAAAGTTTTGATTATTATAGTAGGATGTTTCGTGGTTTTGAAAATACAAATCGTTTCTGGTGGACCTTTTTTTTCAAATAAATTATTTCCGCTACGGTGTGTATAGTAATTTGGGTTGTGATGTTTCCTCTCTGATTAAAGCGAGCAAAATTTTCTTTCTTTCAGAAAGCTCTTAGATACCAATCAGATTAATTGATGAGGTAACTGGTGAAGTTGTTTGGCAAAATCCAATATCTATATGCATAGAGTTTTGCAAAGAGACTCCTGAAAAAACTAAGGTTGTTGTAGATCAAATAAAAAGCCAAATATACTCTTTGCGGTTATCTATTAGTAACAAAAGTTACAAGGAAATACAAGTGAAACATGAATTTTTTAAACAACGAAAGCTCTCCCCTAAGATGTTATAATAAATGTTAAAAGTTTTGGTACATATGCTAAAGAAACTGTCCCCATTTATGTGAGCAATTATGTATGGTACTATATGCCGTCTTAAGTACAAAAAATTTTACTTAACGGAGAAAATATCGTAAAACATTTGCTGTACTTCCTATTAGTAAACCTTCAGAAGATGCGCAAGATCCCATAATAAGGATTATAAAAAAACTTTGCATTTATCATGCCAGGAAATGTTCTAGATTAGCTACAAATGAGGATGTATTTCATACTCTTTTGTACAATCACAACCCCTACATCACCTAGATTAGAAAACCGTACAAAAAAAATGTCCAAGAACTTGATTAAGATACTTTGTAGTTTTTGAAAGTTGACCAATAATTTATTCCAAAAACACACGGCATAAATATTAATAAATTATTCTAAATATTTCTATAATAAGCATTTTATATTTTTATTAAAAAAACTTATATACGAGCTTTCGATTAAACTCAAGACATTCATGTAAGTATTAAAATATATGCAAACTAATTACACGCAACAGTTAAAAAATCAAATTATTAAAGCATATTTAGCTTTATTGATGATAATAAGATTTGTGGACAATATTCAATATTTAAGAACTGCATCATTTTAGTCTGATGATAAAGAATTCCATGATAGTAGCATACTACAAGTAAAAAAAACACTTTTTTTGAAATTTGTGCTTTTAACAGAGACCCCAGGTGAAGCTAGTAGTCACGTTCTTATGAATCAGCTTAAAAACTTTTTATTGTCAATTGATGACTAAGAAGGCTGTCCAATTACGTCAACAATTTTTTGGCAATTTTTACCTTTCCCTCCCTCCCCCTCTCATTGTCAACAACTTGTCATACTTCAAGACATGCACACTCATCCCAAAATGAATCAATTTTGATAATAGTGTTAAATTTTTATCATAATTTATGTACGATGCAGCGTCAATTACTTTAACTTTAGACCTTATCCAATTTCTTAGTGAATGCCAATTATTTCTAATAGGGTCTAATAAAGCAAAAAAATGCATTTAAAAAATTGCATATACCAGAGGTTGGCAACCTGTTGAGACGAAGAGCCAAAAGTTACAACTTACAAAATTTTTCAGTTTTTAAAAAGCTTCCAATATTTTTATTTTAATATTATATTAACATTTGTGCATGGAGCTAAAGAGCCGCATCTTGACATCGCAAGAACCACATTAGGTTTGCAAGTTGCAGGTTGCCAACCCCTAGTATAAACATTTAAATAATATAATTTAGACTACGCACTTGCATAAATTTTTTTTGTTTGTAAAGCAGACTAACCAAAAAAAGTTTAAAAACATGATTGTGTTACGAGTAAACACCTCGTGTGTGCTTAGTTCTGTTTGTGTTAAATATTTTTGAAGCACAACACGGTGCTTTAAAAATATTTAACACAAATACGGTTTTTTCAAAGTAGGAATTTAAATAGCCTTTATCAAAATACCGAAGGTTGATTGAGCGTGTAACATAGGACTGCAAACGCTGACTAATTTTCCTTTTTAAGTAATTAAATTTATTTTAAGAAATAACATTATTGACGTCAACTTGTCTTGACCCCTCCCCCCTTTTTTGTTGACGTATTTAATGGATAGCCCCTAAGTGGTTAGGGTTATGATAATGGGAGCAATATTAACCAAAAGGAAATAGGTCTACAAAAAAAGTATTGGATGTTAACCCTTATGCTTTCTATGTCCCTTGCAGTTCCCATATCCTTAACCTAGTGATTAACAATGCTGCATTGTGTTGCTTTGAAGTAAGACCATTTTTGATGTTGTTCAACGACTGTATATATTCTTTGCTGAATCTCCACGTCAATGGAATATAAGGAAATGTCATACACCTTCTTTGACTACTAAAACTTTAATTGACACTCGTTGATCAAGCGGGATTGATGCTTTAACTCCCATCAGGTTCCAGTTACCACTTGTGTACGACGTATTTTTTGAAATTACCAAAGATTTCACTCTAAAAGATCCTTCTAGTACCATAACTAAAGTTGATGCTGAAGATCTTCTAAACATTATACGTTCATTTAAGTTTTTTTGGCAGTTGTAAAATGGCATAAACACTATTTCAGATCAATTTTTCAAATAAACTGTTGCAAGAAAAACACTTTACTCTGAGGAATCAGTAATTGAGCTCAAAAATACAGAGGAGTATTTAAGCAACATGAGCAGTAACATTGAACTTTAGAGAATTTTGGTTGATGCTTAAGAGATCGTTGAGGAAATTCATATTGAGGTAATTTTCCAACCAGAGATAAGAAGGAGGAAAATGAAGTTTTCACTGACAAATTAGAAGATGAACTACTTAAAAATCCCAAAGAGAAGTTAAAAGTTACTTTGTTTTTCGCATTAGTAGACACTGCAATTAGCTCTGTATTAGAGCGATTCGCACAAAACTTACCTCAAGATGAAAAGAACTAATGACTTTTTGTATTTATTTATAAAGATTATTTATGCAACAGTATCATGGGAAAACCCCATCTTTTCAAAAGGACTTTGACGCAACAACTCTTTGCTCCAAAATTTCAGGAATAATTCATCGTATAGAAAAAGATGCAATTCCGGAAAATGTGCTGAACTTTGTGTATAAAAAAAATTTAGAAAATGGGTTTCCAAATTTGTCTTTGGATTTATATATACATTCGGTGTTGTTGAAGTCTGAAATAAAGTTCAATAACTTATAAAAGTTTCCGCTCGTATAGGACTTAATAATTAAGAAGGATCACCGAAATATACAACTTCTACGAAAATTTTAGCAAAAGCTTAACTTTCTTATATAACAGAAATATTATAAAAATAAAGATAAAAAAAATAGCGAGAAAAAATCTTAAAATTTAAAATAATAACAGTTTCTATCAAAGACATTTGATTATGATGTTTTTTTGTTATTGTTGTTGTTGCTGTGGTTTTTAAGATCCTCACAGAAGTCCTTACGGTCTTATCACAGATCACCGCGGAAGAGTATTTAATTAGGGCCATCCCGGACCTCTCGGTTCTGAGCTAGAACTCGAAGCACTGCGCATCGGCTGAAACAATTGTGACTAATCTTTAACATTATTTTTCTCGTATGACATAATTCTTTCTTTGTATGTAACTTAAAGTAACTCTGTAAAAACCCGAGCAAAGTAAAACATTTTTTCAGTCGGTGACTAGAATGCGGTGTTATCAAAGTCTGGAATGAAAATCCATAACTTATAAAAGTGTTAGAAAAAGTGTCTTAAAAAAGAAAAAGGGCATCGTTAGAAGATCCGCCCCAGATATGGCAACAGTATTCCATACAAGACCGGATTTGAGATTTATAGAGATAGAGAATAGAATCCGGAGTAAGAAAGTGTCGAGCTCAATAAAGAGATGCAACTTTAGCAGATTTTAATTTTACAACGGATTTGATATATGGTTTCCAAGAAATATCGGAAATAAGAGTTAATCCTAGAAGATGAAGGGCTGGTGACTCATTGAGTATATTACCGCTCATAAATATAGAAAGATCTAAATTATTGCGATAACGAATGGCTGAAAAATATTGAATTCTATCTGAATTAAAGTTTACCAGCCACTATGAGCCCCATGCTGTAGCAGAAGTGAGATCCTTTTCAAGCTCAAACGCCCCCTCTAGCCAATCAGAGAGTGTGTGCTTCTTATCATGACACGAATAAATGGTAGTATCATCAGTGAGCAATGCCACCTTAGGTGTTAGAATATCTGGAACATCGTTAATGTAAGTTAAAAAGAGTATATGCCCAAAGATTGAACCTTGAGGAACCCCTGAAGTTACAAAATATGAAGAAGAGTGTTGTCCATTGAGGACAACTTTTATACTACGATTAGAAAGGAAGGATTTAATAATCTTAAAGATGTTACCAGATACACCGTAAGAAAAAGGCTTATGAAGAAGACCAGCATGCCAAACTTGCCAAAGAGCAATGGCCTTAACCTCTCCATCTTTATCTAATGCACGATCCAACCTATCGGTTATTGCTGTTAGCAATTCAGCTGTAGAACGAGAAGATCGAAATCCATATTGATGATCAGAAAGTAAGTTATTAGACTCGAGGTTTGAGATTAAGTGTTTGTTAATTAAAGATTCAAAAACCTGGCTTAGTGGCAAAACTTCGACAACTAGTGGGACCGTCGATGTGTATATATATATATATATATATATATATATATATATATATATATATATATATATATATATATATATATATATATATACAGTGGACCAGCTGTAATTTTTTGTAAATATCGTGTAAAAATAAATTTTTTGGCAAAAAGAAAAATAATGGTGTAATTTAAAGCTTGTTCCTTTATTTATAAAGTTATACTTGATGAAAAATAAACAAATAAAATTAAACATTTTGAATATTTATTGGTTATTACAATAAATTATATAAAATATATATTAAGTATTAATATTTTGTAAAACCGCCTTTATTTGCAATAACTGCTTCGATTCGTCGTGGCATGCTTGCAATTGAACTTTTTATAGTTTCTGTCAACTCTGGGTTATTGTGCCAGATCCTGATAAAATATTCCATAAGATCTTGCTTGTTAGTAGGAATTTTTTTTCCAACATCTCGCTTTACTATTTCCCAAATGTTTTCTATGGGGTTAAGATCAGGTGAGTTGCCTGGCCATGGCAATACATCTACTTTTTTCTGTTTTAAAAAAGCCATAAGACTTTTTGCTGTGTGGCAAGTTGCACCATCATGCATAAATATAAGATTTTTGACATTTTTGGACTTCTTTTGAATTTTTTTGACATTTTTAGACCAATCTGCCATTTGAGGAAACAACTTGTTCTCCAGAACTTCTTTATACTGGTCCTGCCTCATTGTGCCAACTACTTTGTAGAGACGCCCTGCTCCTTGCCCACAAATGACAGACCAGATCATTACTGAAGCTAGATGCTTGACTATTTCCACAATGCTGTCAGGATGAAACTTTTCGTTTGTTCTACGACGAACAAAAGCTGTTTTGTCCATCATTACTTGAAAAGTTGATTAATCAGAGAAGCAAATCTAAAATAATGCTTATTTTAAATTATAATATTTATGAACATATTTAAAATATTTTACGAATATGAATGCGAATAAAAATACTTTTTACCAATCCTCAACAGACCAGTGACGATAGTTTCGAGCCCACTCTAGTCTCTTTTTTTTCATCAGTGAAGTCAGTTTTGGTTTCTTGGCTGGGCGATGACACATCAATCCCTCTTCCTTCAGCCTTCTGCGAATGGTCCGGTCTGACACAGCAATACCAGCTTAATGGATAAGCTTAGTCAATACATTTTGTGGCTTTTTTCTGTTTTCCAGGCATAAATTCCGGATAATACGATCCGCTCTTGGTGTTGTCTTTCGTTTAGAAGGTGGTCTCCTTGGGCCAAACTCTTCCCTTGTATCAATTTTTTTTCTCACTCGGATTACGGTTTGGTGAGACCCCTTTACAATTTCTGCAACTTTTTGCTGAGAATATTTTGTATTCTGTAAAAGACATCTAATTTGACTAACTTTTGTTGGTGTCATATCACATTTTTTACCAATAGCTGAAAATTTAAATTAATAACTTTAGAAAAGACTACTATTTGGTGTCTTTACATAAACAGGAAAAAAAACATAAAATCCTTTATTTAAAATTAATGACTTACTGATTATTATTAAGTTTAAAAAAAATAATTAATTAAATAAATCACAGATGCTTGAAATTAAAGTAAATCATATTTGAACTTCAATCAAACTAACAACTAAAAATAACCTTAAATTGTCCAATATGCACCAATTTGATTCTGACAGGTGATTGCTGACAGCCAGAGTTGCCAATTGATAAAATTTTTATTAAATATTACTAAGAATAGAAATAAACTGACATGTAACAAAAAAAAATATCATATTTATTTTCTCATATGCGGGTTTAAGCAACATATTTGAAATAAATATGTATATATATATATATATATATATATATATATATATATATTAATAATATATATATATATATATATATATATCACAAGGTTAGAATTATTTTGCTTTATCTCCACATTTTATTATAATATATATATATATATATATATATATATATATATATATATATATATATATATATATATTAATAATATATATATATATATATATATATATATATATATATATATATATATATCACAAGGTTAGAATTATTTTGCTTTATCTCCACATTTTATTAATATATATATATATATATATATATATATATATATATATATATATATATATATATATACACATTACAAGCGATACATATATATCACCTGTAAAAAACTTTTCCGAAGACTTCATTTTCAATGTTTGTTTTGCACTAGATTTGACAACTTTATCCGTACGATTCAAGAAGATACAGCCTATAATAAGATTTAAGCTTCTCCAGACATGGGTTTTTTCGATTGACTATTGAGCAGCAGTAGCGCAGTGGTTAGCGCGCTTGCCTCAGAGGCTAGAAATCCGTGGTTCAACAACCAACTTGAGGCAACCAACTCTCGTAACATCAGTGAGGAAAGACGCGAGAACTTTCTTTCAAATGCTCTTCTGCGGTGCTCTTTGATTAGACCAGACTTCTCGGGGCACCTAAAATAAAATTAAAAAAAAAAGACTTAAAGACTGTGTTTAAAAATTACACAAAACTTAACAAATAGCTCGTGCATGTTCAGAAAATTTTTTTAGCAGCTTTTATCATTTCATAATGATATGTTATAATAATATTTATAATAGTTATATTATAATAATAAATATATTATAACAATCTAGTTTGGTTTTTTAATACTACAGCCAATTTGCTATCAAAATGTAAAAACATGGAAGTACTAGAGACGTATCCTCTAGAGAAGTACTCTCTAATACTTCTGTGGTAAAACAAATAAACACTTCCAGATTTTAGATTTTCAGAATTTATTTATACCAACAGATACGAAATAGGTTCATAACTAAGTATTAAACTTATAAATCGCTGTTTGTAACATTTACGTATAAAATACTTAAAATCTGAGATATTAAACAGATCAACAACAACAACAACAAAAACAAGTTAAAGGGCTTAATTATTAATCTATTTTACTAAAAAAAAGTTTGACTAATAGTTTTTTTTTTTACTAAATGTTTGACATTTTACTAAAACAAAGTTTGACTAATATTTTTTAGATTTAATATGCTTTACCATTGTTTTAATGGAGTTAACAGAAAAATTAGCGATCATTTTTATACTTGCGTTGTATATACTAGGCCGGGTGAATAAAAACGAGCAATTGCTTTTACTCAGTAATTGGTCAGCTTTACGTAAAAAAAAACTAAAGCAGTTTTGGTCAAATTTTTATTCACTTAAAGTTAAGCAATTTACTCAGTAATTGTTCAGCTGTACGTGAATAAACTTTTCAGGAAAATTGTTTAAGTTTTTATTCACGTAAAGCTGACCAATTACTGAGTAAAATTAGTTGCTTATTTTTATTCACTCGGCGTACTTGGGTGTTTCATATTTTATCAATTTTTGAAATTAAACTCGCTAATCGATTTATAAACTGACCATTTATATGAAAGTAAGTTTGAGCAATATATATATATATATATATATATATAGATATATATATATATATATATATATATATATATATATATATATATATATATATATATATATATATATATATATATATATATATATATATATATATATATATATATATATATATATATATACATATACATATATATAAATATATATATATATATATATATATATATATATATATATATATATATATATATATATATATATATATATATATATATATATATATATAAATATATATATATAATTTTTAGGGTCACCGCCAGTTCGATTTTGGGCAAAAATGTTGGATGTTTTAAACGCCTGGCGGAACCTTAAAATTTATATATAAAATTTTTTATTCTTTTAAAAATTGTATGATGGATTGAATATTAATCACATAAAAAGACCATGTTGAAAAAATTAAGATACGCCTCCGAGTTATAAAAAACGCCACCGAGTTATAAAATAGGTTTTTGTAAAGAAAAACTTGAATTTTTCACCAATTTCAGAAGATTCTAAAAACTAATTTCTTAATTTTTTCAATATGCTCCTTTTATTTGATTAATATTCAACCCAACATATATTATTTAAAATAATAAAAAATTTTATAGGATAAATTTTAAGGTCCCCGCCAGGCGTTTAAAACACCCAACATTTTTGCCCAAAATCGAACTAGCGGGGAGCCTAAAAATTATATATATATATTTTTGCTCAAACTTATTTTCATATAAATGGTCAATTTATAAATCGATTCGCGAGTTTAATTTCAAAAACTGATAAAATATGAAACACCCTAGTATATAGCTAGTAACTTATAATTTTCTTTTTGAGGTGCATGTTGCTATGGTGTTATTAGTAAACAGTAGTTATTTTTGAACACTATAACGCATTTATTCAGCAATAAAAACAAAAAAAGTTACGTCACAAAGACTAATAAATCACTCTAAAATATTACAAATAAAAATAATACGTTGTAAGAAGCAGTTTTTATGTTATCCGGTTACGTAAACAAAGAATCATAAATTTTACATCTTAATTCCAAAAAAAACTTAACATTCATGAGTTAAAAGTTTTAACTTGCTCTGGTGTGGTGCACCGACTACACTCTTTTTTATACGGCCTGAGACGGCTAACAAAACACAAAATGTTATTTAACTCGTGTCTTTTTATTATTACTTTTTTAATGATTGTGTAAAAACTTTGAAACATAAGGTTAGTAACCAAAGTAAAAAAAAAGAAATCAATAGAAATGTAGTTAGTGTTTGCGGCCGTTCCTTATTACAGAGTTATTTTTGTAAAAATAAATATGACCTCAATAACGTCAACTTTATCGTTCTAACTGTTTTCTTGCTTTTATTTATGAATGGCTGTGTGTGTGTTATTATTATATTAAAGTTAGTTGTTTTATATATTTATATTTTTATATTAAATTATATATATATATATATATATATATATATATATATATATATATATATATATATATATATATATATATATATATATATATATATATATATATATATATATATATATATATATATATTTGTAGTACGTATTTTAATTACAATAAATTTTAGTACTATTTATATGGCATAATATTATAATAGATAGTAAAGATTCGCGTATATTATATGCGGTATGAAATTTTTATTACAATGTTCTATAAAACTTTAGTCATACTCAATCTGTAAAAACATATACATTATAAAAGTATTACAAATAAAGCTTCCGCTTTTAATGTTTCCTGTAACTTGATTTTTGATTTTCTAAATCTAATTTAACTTGACGTTTTGTGAATTAATATCATTTTGTAATTGAAATAAACTTGTTTTAAATTCCATTTTAACATTCCATTGTAGCGATTTCCTGAGACTTTGCTTTAATTTTTTTATTTTAGTCAAAATCAACTTAAATCTGTCATCGCCTTAAAAACATTTTAACTGTCAAAGCAATCGGAAACATTGTGAATGGCTTATTTATACCTTTTGAATATCTAAAAGGTGAAAGTAAGTTTTAAATAAGTTGTTAAAACGTCGTTTAATACAAATGTCTTTAAGTCAAAACGCAAAAAGAAAATGCTACCATTATATAGTTACTTGCTTACCTATAGCAACAGTTCTATTAGCAATTTTAACAACAATTATATCTTTTACAGTTGCTATCAAGTTTGAAATTATTGCAGCAGGATATCTTCCATTTATCAGTGAAATTGGAAACAACAAACCACAAAGCAGTATTTTAACATTCGGACTCTCACTTAGTGCAATATTAACTTTTGCAGTTATCCTCATACGCTTTCTACAAGTGAAACATTTTTTTATCACAAGGCAGCTTGAAAATATATCGTCTTTTGTTGCTGGAGCGTTACTTGTGTTTGGAAATTTTTTAGTCATTTCTTTTCAACTTTCAAGCCACACAGTTATCCATTATTCTGGAGCAACGCTTTACTTTCTCGGTACATTTTTTTACTGTATTCTACAGACAAAGATATCGTATCACAACGCCAAAAGATATTTGTTTTTAATTCGACTGTGTATTTCAATTTCAATGTTTTTATTTGGCTTTCTTTTTGCATTATTTTTGTTACCTTCTATGAAAGTTTTGAATGAAAAACACCGTGTTGCAGAAGCTGCAGAATGGTGTTTTCTTGCTGTAAATATGATTTTTATACTGACTTTTGTTGTTGATTTTTGGAATATTATTCCTGTATTAACAATTAAAAAAAATGTATCACGTAGTTACGAAGAAATAAAAGAGGAAGATTACGACATCGTATTAGAAACAAATGTTCAAAGTAGCGCACGCATAACCTGTGACAACCCGTACCTAGTTGTCACCTGATGCATTTAAAAATACATATAGTTTTGAAGACTTATTTTTTACTAGAGCATATTTAACTAAAAAATTATGCATTTATATATTTTAATTTAAATAGAGAGTCTTAGTCGGTGTTACAGTTTAAAAAAAAAAAAGTTTTTAAAATATACTTTTTTTATTTATGTTTTTTAACATGTGACGAGTCATACTTTTATGCTATGGTAGCGTTGTTTGAGCTTGTAGTAAAACAGAAATCTTTTAAAAGTCAGTTTTATAGTAATGGATTTTCTAATAATATAAAATAATGGGTTTTCTTCATCAGAATAAATTCGATTAATCATTAGTTCTGAGCAGTGGCGGCGGCACCGTTTTTTAGTGTTTGAATACATTCACATTAAATATACTCAGATATAGAAATGAAAAATGGGAAAAATGAAAATAGTCACACTTAAAAAATTTTGATAAAGTATATATTGATCATTTATAAAAGTTTTTATATAAGGCAAAGAACAGAAAAAGTTTTAAATAAAAGTTGCAAAAAAATTATTTAGATTAACCTTTAATAAATTAATCAAACTTTTCCCTAATATTTAGTTTTCTTGGCTTTACTTGAAGATTTTTATTTACTTAAAACCTTTAAATGTGACAATGCTATTTTTTTTAGGAGTTTGACAAGAGATTCTATGTCTTGTCAAACTCCTATTCCAAAGCTGTCCTTCATCGATCCACAAACAGAAAAAAAGTTTTCCTTTCATTTGAAAGACTAACTGCACAAACCCAAACCTCAACGTATGTACACTCACTGCACCTATCCCTATTTAAATCATTCGTTGTATGTACGCTTCACTGCGCCTAACTAACGAACGCGAAGGACGCTTTACGTTGAAATAGAGGCTTGACAAGAGTCTAGCGTTTTTTTTCGTGTTCTTTTTATACATGTATAAAGTAAAATTTTAATTCATATTTCGCATAAAATAAATATAGATAAAAATAAGAAATAAAAATTCAAAAGTGCATAAGTATGGGCAATTTGGGTGACGTGGGACGCGGGAGAAGCGGAACATCCCAAATATTCCGATTAGAAGAGATCTCTAACTACTGTTATCTAATGTAAACAATGATATTTCTTCCCCTCTATTAAAAAAACATAATTTTGTCTTTTTGCGTGAGGTTAAAACCACATTTTTTTCAAGTACCCGCAAAAAAAACCGATTTTTTAAGAGGTGAATCAAAGTAAACTAATTGTTCTCTCACTTTTCCCCCATCTCCTATGTGATTTTATTGAGGAAACCTCTAAAATATTTTAATGAAGGTTATGTGGTTTATGACTTAATTAATTACATTTGTTAATATTTTGTAATTTACTTGCTTGTTCTATTTCATCCCATACCTGTCCCACTTTACCCTAATGGCTTTACAACAATCTGCTGTTAAAAGATTAGAAAAAAAAATCAAAATAGAAAAAATTAACAAGCAAGAAAGAAAAACTAAAAAACAATTCTAAAGAAAGGAAAATATCAACTCATTCTAAAAAAACTAGGGTTTTTTTTTTTATTACGTTTTAATTTGTAATTATTATTTATTACAATTATTATTTAACTTACTAACTTTATTATTTTTCACATGATATTTTTAATTATTTATCGTTAATTATATTCATTTTAGCTCTAGTTAGATACGTAGAATTTTTCCGTTTCACATTTCAATTTTATTATCTCTTATTATTTTATTTAAAATATATATATTGTATTTAATTGTTATATTTTTTATCATTAGATTATCTTTCAAAGAACTTGTATTATATATTTTTGATCATTATTATATTTTGATCATTATAATATATTCTTATACACTTATCTATTTCTGATTTATACTCATTTAATTTTACCTGATATTTATTATTTTATCTTTGTTATTAGCTAATACCCTTACAAAAAACTAGTGAACTTTCCTTACAAAAATACCAGTGAACTTTCGCTGGAAGTTTGCTGGAAATCTTTTTTTTTTAATTTTATTTAGGTGCCCCAAAAAAGTCCTTTCGGTCTTATTACAGAGCACCGCTGATGAGCATTTAAATTCACGCGTTCTTCCTACACGATGTCGTAAATCTTGCCCAGAGTGGGGTTTGAACCACGGATCCTTTGTTTCTGAGGCAAATGCGCTTTCTAAAATCAAAATTCATTGTTTCATCAAAGTTTACTGGAAACAATGAATTTCGCTGAAAGTTCACTGGAATTCGAACGAAAACTTTACTGGGTTTCTAGTGATCTAAAACTTTGCTGGAAGTTTACTGGATTTACTACAAAATACTTGCCGTATTTCCAGTGATCGAAAACCTTGCTGGAATTTTACATGAAATAATACTTTTAATATTTGCATAACCTTGCGTAAACCTTGTTTTTTGTATCTGTAGTGTCAGTTTTTATTATTATAAGTTAACTCAAACTCCAAAACAAAACATCGTTAAGCTGTTTAATCATTTTTACTATAGTATAATACAGTACTGTGTATATTATATATATATAATACCGTGTACTATATAGTATATTAAATCCACCTATTTTATCCTTGGAACTCTCAGATAATTCTTCAAACATTCAATTGGCTTCAAATTAATTTAAAATGCCTTCTTCTACACCATATTCACTACCAGCACATGTATATTCTGTTCCACAAACCCTATATCAGTGTTAAGAATTTAAACACATTTACAACCGCAGCCATTATTTCATTCACAACCAACACCATTAACAAATTTAACATCGCCACTATTAATAAATTCACAACCACCATAATCAGTACACCACTACTATAAATGAATACACAAGCACTACCACTCACAAATTCAACCACAAACATTTTTAAAACCACTACAGTTATTGCATTCATATTCTATTAGTACAGTCATGATTTTCTCACTTAATACAGCCAACAGATAATCTATTCACTAACAAAGAAATATCCGAGTACACGATTCATAATAGGGTTCTTACAGTGGTCACTGGAAAGAAGTTATTTTACCATTTTTAAAAAGTGATTATTGATGAACGCTTCCTTATTAGGAAAAAAGAGTTCTTCAAAATTTTCCATTTCCAAAAAAACTGGTCTTGATTCAGCTGTGTTGCATTTTATAACAGTAAAGAGGTCCTAATTTAAAATCTTTCTCATACTCTGCAATTATAGAATTATTTCTACTAATTATATGCTAATCAGCAATTTCTTACATGTCAATGTTACTTTCTGCAAAAAAAAAAAAAAAAAATGATGAGTGCAGAGCTTTTTTTAAAGCAGGTATTATAATTGTAATTTATAACTGTTATAGTTGTAATTTATAACTGTTATAATTTATATTTATAACTGTTATAGATTTAATTTGTTTTATTTCTGTATCTCTAATTGTAATTAACTTTCATTGTAACAAGTTTGGCTAGATTTCTATCACCACTGCGTGTCGCTTATCAGTTGCTGCTTTAAAAAAATATATATATATCTTTTTGTTTTACAAATCTTTTTACCTATTATACACCCCCCCCCCCTGTTATATTACGTTTTATCTGTTCTATTAAATTCCTTTTAAAGCGGAAAAGAATGTGTCGAATGCTTTTTATTGAACGGATTGACGATAATGTTAATTCTTTTTGTTTTGTTTTGATTAGTTGTTGCAATGGTTAATCACTACCAACGCGTTGGTAGTGAACCACTGACCTCCACATTTAAAAAGTTTTAATTTTTTCGTAACAAATAAAATTTTAAAAGTATGAGAGACATTAAAATAGTAAAATTGCCACGGTTTGAAAATTTTGGGGTGAGTCATCAACGAAAAACCCGAAAAAACCCTTTGGAGGGATGGTAGTACATACCCATAGGATATCATAATAAATGATTTTAAAATCAACGATTACCATCCGTGAGAGAAATTAGCATTTTTTTTTTCTCAATACTGGCTAAGTTTCAAAACTATCTTTTAGTACTAAAAAGCTATTAACTCATCCAATTCTAAGTTGTTTTTTTCAAAAATGTGTATTTTCTAACAAAACAACCAAAAAAGCAAGAACAACAAAGCAAATTTCTGAATAATTTCACAATTTGATTCTCTTAATATCATAATGGACTTAATCATATAGCTAAAACACCTGAATTTTAATAAAATCACGTTTTCCACTCTTATACGTTTTGATTTTGACTTCTATAAATGTTTGCTGTTGTAGTCTACAACACAGTTAAGTAATTGCAGTTCATGTTCTGGGTGAAGTGCATGTCTCTTGAATAGTTTCCACTGAAGCTTAAAGTTTGCATGAAGAGCTTCAATGGCTTGTTCACTGTATACTCCAAGACTTTGATGATTCAGAGAAATGAACTAGACCACATAAAAGAACACAGTGTCGACCTTTGGAGTGATTGAGACTGGAAGAGCAAGGTATGCAGTTTTGAATTTCTCAATGTATTCTTAAAAGTTTTCATCCAGATGGGTTCTAAAACATGCAGTAACTAACTTATCAAATTGCCTGAATGCTTCGACATAGGGAAATACTGCACTTACAGCTGCTGCTTCAACTTTTTGCTTAAAAATATCAACATTTTTCAACAGCCTTTGACAATGATTTCCATGAAAATGTCCTCCATAAAAGGGTTGAAGGGGAATGTTTAAAACCTCTGGCCATTCTTTGACCTCTAGCCAAACTTTGCTCAGACTCTTGAAAAGATGGTTGACCACACCCATCAGTAGGTGAAGTTCCATTGGTGATTTTGCTTTAAAATGAGTGTTTCATCTGAAATTTTGAACAAGGGCACGTTGATGACATTTCCAAACCATTTAGCACCCTTTACATTACTTCCTTCAGCAACAAAAGCTTGGTGAGCCTTTCTGATGATGTGCGACTATGGCGCAGTGGTTAGAGCACTTGCTGTATAAGCAACAGATCCAGGTTCGAAACGAGCTCTGGACATATTTTCGTGACACGGTGAGAAAGGAGGCGTGAAATTCCTGGTTAAATGCACTAATGCGTGCACTGTGACAAGACCGTTAGGTCTTCTTGGGGCACCTAAAAAAAAAATGCTTCCAAAAGTTCTCAGTGCACCACATTTTCTAAGGTTTGAAGAGTCTGCATCACACCAACAGCAAGGATGTTTGCTAGCATGAGACTGAAGTCCACAAAGAATGTTAGCAACTTTCATGTCACAAGACAAGACAAAAGAAAAAGCACCAATATTGGCGAGTTTCAACAGGTTTTGTTCTCATAGCTTTCTGGCATTCCTTCAAAGATTGCTATAATCAGTTGTTTCTTTACTCCAGAATCAGATCAAAGGAAGAACTACAAAACTTAGAGTCTTCAGGAAGGAACTGGTTGGTTGTGGGGCTACCTTGATAATGCCCAGACTTATCTTAAGAAAGTCACCTCCACCGTCAAGTCCAATCTTAATTAGATGTTCCTCGGAGACAGATCTTGCTGATACCATAAATTGAAGAAGACTGCCAATATAATTACAATTAACAACATCTCTAAGGTGGTCAATATCAGAACATTTAATTTTAGTGACAGAAAAGTAATCTTTAAGCAACTTTCCTTGCTCTGCAAATTTCCTAGCAAAATATGGTTCAACAATTTTTTGTTGGCCTGCAGAGTTAAGAGTTGAAGCAAGTTGTCTTATCTGGTTTTTGGACAAACCAATGTTAAGTTAAACTGCTTTCAGTTGGAAGAGGATCCTTAAACAGTTGTGTTGGATTAGCTTTGGCTGAAATTTAAAACGGATTAATCGAACAAAATGTACTAAATGAAAAGCAGTATACTTACCAAGTTTCAGTGGTAATTTAGGTCCCCCACTTGATTTGCTTAGTCACACAGTGCCATTTGGAGATGCATCCTGGGTTCCCAAAACAGGAGATGCGAGAATTTCTGTACTTTTTTCGTCTGTTTATGCAAGCGCAATCAGGTTTCTACTTCTAGTTCAGTGAGGCATTTTGTGCATTTTTTTTCAACTTTAGCTGATTTCTCTTGAGTTGTACTGCTGGACAAAGGAGATGAATTTTTGCCCTTTGACTTATCAATTTGGCAAATAATACAGTCACATGCAGGAGAAATTCTCGTTGATGGCTTCACAGCAATTGAACTGAAATCATACAATTTGGGAAATGGCTGTAATGTTTTTCCTTCATCAATTTTTTGCAAAATGAAACAACAATTTGTGCATTTGGAAGATGATCATCATTAAAGTCTAATGGTTTTTGAGAGTGTTTTGCCAATCTGCTTATCAAGAAAGGTGTTGTACTTTGATCACATTTTGATATGCAGAGAATGCAAACTGTGTTTCGACACTCAGCATGAGTTTTAGCAAAATTGGACATTTCAAATGTATTTTTTTAGTTCCTCTAACAAAACTTTATTAATTTTAGTTTGAATACTAGAACAAAAATGATGAACTTAAAAAAATGTTGTACATTTTTTTAAGTTCATCATTTACTAAATCATCATTTTATCATACTAGGGGATTTTAACTTACCCGATATACACTGGCACTAATAGCATAATCCTGACAGTGTTATCTATAACTCTTTTTTTCGATTTATAAACAAATATGTTTTTAGTCAGTATGTTGATGAACCTACTAGCAAAAATAGCATCTCAGATCTTATTTTGAGTACTTCTTCTACATTTATCAAGGATCTTTGCATCAAACCACCCATTGGAACTAGTGATCATTTTAATTAGACACTAGTTCCAATAGGTGGTTAGATGCAAGATAGCTTAAATTAGGAGTAAATAAATTTAAGTGTAATTTTATTTATTCCTCATTTAAGCTGTCTGCATTATTATTATAAAATTCCTGTTCAGCAATTCTACAGTTAGATAAATGCAGATTACCAGGCTATCAATGAATCTCTGAAACCATTAGGCCTGAGTGCTATTTTTTTACTATGTAATAATATTGAAGATTGCTGGCTCACTTTCACTACTATACTAAGTAACATTATTAAACAATATGTACCTATAGCTCATATCAAACAATATGTACCTATAGCTGACATCAAAGATGAACATAAATCACCACATAAAATTCAATATCCTCGTTTTTTTAAAAGCTTAATAAACGACAAAGCAAATGCATGAAAGAAATTAAAAATATCAAGTCAACCTGACGACAAAGCAGCTTATAAATCAATTGCCTAAAAATTTTCTCATGCCATCAAAACATATCATGCAGCAAAGGAACTAAAGATGATATGTTAAAAAAATCTTGGTAGTTTCTTTAATTTTGAAAATAATAAACTTAAAACGGTTAGTAGAATGGATGAGATGCGTCGATCCGATAATACTCTTTCACAAAATAAAAAAGAAATATCTGGTATTTTTAATGACATTTTTGCAAGTGTTTGTACCCCTGATAACGGTTCTTGTTAGTACAACTTGTCTGTCATCGATAAACTTCTCTCCATCTACTGTAGTAAAAGCATTAAGATCACTTAAGCATGCTACATCTACTGGTCCAGATGGAATTCCAAATATTCTTTTAAAATTCTGTGTCAAAAGTTTAGCAGTCCTCTTATGTCATTTGTTTGTTACCTCATTTAAATATGGTGTCTTACCGATATGCTGGAAAATAGCAAATGTTGTTCCCATCCATAAAAAAGGACCAACAGTCGATCCAAGTAATTATAAACCTATCTTTCACCCAATAACATTCACAAAAGCGCAACATGGTTTTATTCGTAAACGCAGTACTAACATTCTGGACTCTAAATTCCCAGCGCAACTTATATTGTTTATTTTGATCTTAAGAAAGCTTTTGATTCAGATTCACATCCTAAATTACTAATAAAACTACCCACTAATGGCATAATTGGCAATCTTCTGAACTGGATTACTAATTTTTTACATATGAGATCTCAAATTATTAAGTTAAACAATGTTTCTTCTCACACAACGTCTGTAAAAATTGGTGTTCCACAAGGAAGCGTTCTAGGACCTACTTTATTCTTATTGTTCGTCGATGATATCAGTTACATATATAAAGAGCTTAACGTTAAACTTGAACTTTTTGCTGATGATGTAAAACTATATTTCACTTATGATATACAGGCCTCTCAGTCAGACCTGACTACAGCTGTTATACCTTTGTATGATTGGAGTTGTACTTGGCAACTTCAGATAGCAACGAAAAAATACTTTGTTTGCACCATTACTAACCGGAATCAAAAATCAACTAATTATGTTTATAATATAAATAACCAGGAACTTGATCATGTTAATAGTATTCGTGATCTTGGAATCACGGTTGATAGTCACCTAAAATTTGATCAGCATGTTCATATTATTGTACATAAAGCTATGTTGAGAGTCATCTAATTTTAAAAGCTTTTTATTCACGAGATAGATCACTAATAGTAAAAGTCTACTCTACTTATGTACGTCCAATGTCAGAATACTGCTCTCCGTAATGGTCACCTTACATTGTATACCAAATTGATAAAATTGAGAAAGTTCAACGGTTCTTCATGAAGAGAATAGCTGGTCTGTAGTTAGTATCCTACGATAAACGTCTAACTATGTTTAACCTCCGCTCGCTTAAATATCGTCGAGTTGTTAGCAATTTAGTTTATGTTACAAATAATATGTTTAATAATAATATTATATATAATATATTGAAAATTTTATTACAAAATTCTAAATGGTAAAATGGTCACGGATTTATCAAATGTTTTTAAATTTACCCCTTACTCAGGTATTTGGGGTCATCCCTTTAAAATTTACAAACACCGTTTTAACCTTAACAGTACAAAGTTTTACTTTTCAAATCACGTTGTCAACTTATGGAATAGTTTACCGGAAAATGTAGTACCAGCATCATCTGTATCGATGTTTAAAAACCGTTTTGTATAACTATATTGTTCTATATAAAGCAATTTGGTCTTAACTGTTGTCGATCTTAACACAGATTTATTAGTTAGTCTTAATGTATACTGCAGTATAAGTGGCTTTCCGGTCCTTCTATTGTTTTAAATGAATAAATTCCATTTTGAAACATAAAAAAAGTATTTTTTTTCTCGACTGATGAGTTACTTAACTTAATATCAGTTACCTAACTTAGTATCATAAAAACTTGTAATAAAAAATGTAATATTACAAATTTTTATCTTTCTCTGCTTAGTTAGTCTTAATCGCACTCATTGTTTATAATTGTTTTTATCGAATTGTTTAAAACTGTTATATTCTTTTTACAAAAAAAAGTTACAAATTCCGAAAAAAAGTTCGCTGAAGCGAATTTACTAAACTTCCATTTTTATATGTAAGCGTGAAAGTTTGAGAGTATACCAAAAAAAATGCCATTTGGTATACTCTCTTATCTGGAACATATTAATTTTTACTTGCAAGAATCCTTCTTATAAAATAAAATATTGCAAACCCTCTGATTATCTCAAAAATTTATTTAGAAACATGAAAACGTGTTTAATCTAACGACTAAATGCAAATAATTATTCATACGCAGAGGGTTCTAATATAAATAACATTACCAAACAAGGATATAATATTCAAAAAAATGGTGGTGCGCTTCATTACCTAAACTTAAATCTTAATTACATAATTTGTAGTGATCTCCGAATGTGTGCCTCCGAACTTCTAGAGTCTATTTCTTTTGAAGTTATACCATTTTAGGATATATATATTGACATTCCTCTTTAAATATCACAGAACTTTTTATTCATCTAATTTAAACATCTCCATGAAAAGTTTAGTTACGAGACAAAAAATATTTTGCTAATGGGCAATTTCAGCATAGATTTATTGAATTATAAAGAATCGCAAGCCATTTCTAATTATTTTAAATCTTTACATTCTCATTCCCTATTTCCAACCATAATTCTTCTAACACGTTTAACCTAAACCCTTATTGATAACATTTTCATAAATTCATTCCCTTCTGACATTCAGTCTTTGTTAATCTTACAATTTCAATCTCTTACCACATAGCACAATTTGTCTGTACTCCTAATAACCCACCTATTAAAAAAAAAAATTAAAATAAGAGAAACTTGAGAAAATTTAATTCCGATTCTTTTATCCATGAAATCCCTGATATGAACTGGGAACTTCACATAAAAGATGATGATAACATAAATGAATCAATAAATATTTTAAGTATTAGACCAATATGCTTCGTACAAATAAAAAATAAAAAAACAAATCAGTGACGGATCCAGCGGGGGTGGGGGAGGGGGGGGGGGAAATGGTAAGTCGGTGGATTTGGGTATAATAACTAGTGGTATTCTTTAATTTATTTCTAATAAAAAACATATAAAAATTAACTAAAATTTATTTCCATGCTTTATATAAGGTTACTTTCTATATATATATATATATATATATATATATATATATATATATATATATATATATATATATATATATATATATATATATATATATATATATATATATATATATATATATATATGTTTGTGTGCCACAAAATTTGAAATCAATTTTTGAAAGCTTTTTTCTCAACCAATTTTGCTCAAATTTTGCACACTTAATCGTTTTCGATGACAATACAAGGAAATGGAAAAATTTGACCAAAAAAAGTTAATTAAGTTAACAAAAATTTAATTTGTATTTCCCCATAAGAACACTGAATTAATAAAAAAAAAATTTAAAAACGTAACAGTAATTTTTCCTTCTACAAAAGATAACAAAAAAAGAATTTCTAGGCCCAATAGAATTCTGCTTGCATAAAACATGGATTTGAAAAAAGAATTTTTTTTTGATTTACTATTCTAATAAAAAAACATATAAAAATTAACTAAATCCAAACATGTGAATACCAAAAATCTATTATTTACTAAATGTAAGTTATACAGAAAATAAAATTAGCAATTTATTAAGATATTTAAAAAAATTTTACTTTACATCTTTTTTTAATAACAACATCAAAAATGTAAAGAATGATTGGAAAGGTGTTAAGAAATCATAAACATCAAACCTTTTCCAAATACTAATTCTTTTAGTGTCAAATAAATGACAATGTCATCTCACATCATACCAGTCTAGCTAGTATATTTAATAACTACTTTGAATTGGTTTGAATTAATGGCATCAACTCAGAACTGGTTAAATCTTTTAACGATGTTTCACAAGGCTCGCTTTTAGGACAGTTACTTTTTCTTATTTGTTTTGTAATGCTCGCAACTAGAGCAAAAGTCTAGTCACTATTTGGAACACATCAGGCCGTCAAATCCTAAATAAAAATGCAAAAAGGATTATATTAGAGTAAGTATTAATTAAGTAATTATAAAAAGGATAAAAGTCCAGTTAGAATGCCTATAAATTATTGTTATTTGTCTGTATGTTTTTAACGGTAAGGGTTTTTTGGTATAACTTCGCATCTGAACCCTAAAAAAACTCAGTTACTTTATGGAACAAATACAGCCTTAAAAGCCTCAGTTAATAAAGAAATTATAATTTTATTACAGTAAGTGATAGTTAAACAATTATCAAAAAAGTTGGACTGGTGTCCAGTATAAAAGCAGGTAGTTAAAAGGAGGAAATTCTAGTCACTGATCATGTTTATATCTAATTTTAGTTTATAATGTTTTATTGAAAATATTCGCTTATTAGTTTTTGAAAATATTCGCTCATTATTAAGTTATTATTAATTTATATTTGTTTATATTATATTAGTTAAACAATAATAGTTCAATTAAATTACCCTTTAGGGGAAGTATTCGTTTATATTTAATTTATATTTAGTTATAATTTATACCGCAAAAGTGGAGCTATTCGTTTAATATTTATTTAATATATGATTATGATCTATGCCGTTTTAGTGGAGTTATTTGTTTTCTAAAAAAGTAAACCGTTTTAGTAGAACTTTTCGTTTTATACTTTAGTTTATATTTAATTATTATTTATACCCTTTAATTGGAAATATTTGTTTCATACATTTTTTGTTTTATCGCTTTATACTTTGTTTATATTTGACTAGCATGAGTTACCCGGCGTTGCCCGGGCCAATATTTAAACTAGCTTACCTGATATCTGTACACAAAAATGGGCCCAAAAAATGGTCCCCTCTGATCCCGGGGTCAGGGGGGCCCATTTTTGGGCCCCCTTGACCCCGGGGGTTGGGATACGGGGTCAAAACCCAGCTAAGAACCTTCTCCTCCTCGAGGACTACCCCCATGCCAAATTTCATCGAGATCGGTCGGGCGGTTTGGGTTTCTATACAGAACAAACAAACAAACACACAAACACACATTGCCCTTTATATATATAGAAGAAGAAGACAAACAAACAAACACACACAAACACACATTGCCCTTTATATATATAGCTGGAGTTACCCGGCGTTGGCCGGGCCAATATTTAAACTGGCTTACCTGATATCTGTACACAAAAATGGGCCCAAAAATGGGCCCAAAAAATTGGCCCAAAAAATGGTCCCTCCTGACCCCGGGGTCAGGGGGGCCATTTTTGGGCCCCCTTAACCCCGGGGATCGGGGTACGGGGTCAAAACCCAGCTAAGAACCTTCTCCCCCTCGAGGACTACCCCCATGCCAAATTTCATCGAGATCGGTCCGGCGGTTTGGATTTCTATAGAGAACAAACAAACAAACACACACAAACACACATTGCCCTTTATATATATAGCTGGAGTTACCCGGCGTTGCCCGGGCCAATATTTAAACTGGCTTACCTGATATTTGTACACAAAAATGGGCCCAAAAATGGGCCTAAAAAATTGGCCCAAAAAATGGTCCCCCCTGACCCCGGGGTCAGGGGGGCCCATTATTGGGCCCCCTTGACCCCGGGGATCGGGGTACGGGGTCAAAACCCAGCTAAGAACCTTCTCCCCCTCGAGGACTACCCCCATGCCAAATTTCATCGAGATCGGTCCGGCGGTTTGGATTTCTATAGAGAACAAACAAACAAACACACACACACACATTGCCTTTTATATATATAGAAGATTATACTTGAGAAAATGTTCGTTTTATACTTAATTAGTGTATTATTATTTCAAGTAATGCCCTTTGACCAGAAATATTCGTTTTATACTAAGTATATATTTAGCTATATTTTAACACCGCATTATCAGAATGGTTAGTATTAAAAAATGTATACCGTAGTAGTAGAATTATTTGTTTTTTACATAGTTTATATGTAATTGTATTATATACCCTTAATCTGAAAATATTTGTATTATATTAAGTCTATATTTAATCACAGTTTATTCCGTTAAAGTGGGGTTATTCGTTTTATATCTAGTTCACATTTAAACAATGGCGGATTTAGACTTTTCGTGGCCCTGCGCTGTTTTTTTTGGAGACTTTTTTTGTGTGCCACAGCGTAAAAAATAATTAATAAGAAAGAAAAAAAACGTTCCTCAAAACTATTTTGGGGCCCCTAAAATTGTGGGTACCGGGGCTATAGCATCCCTAAGTCCCCCTCCCCCCATCTCTTAATTCAACACTGCATTTAACTAAACTCTATACCGTTTTAAACCTAGTTTATGTACAGTAATAATTTATACCATTTTCTTGGAGTTATTTTTTATTTTTATTTTTTTTATTTTAGGTGCCCCAAGAAGTCCTAACGGTCTTGTCACAGAGCACCGCGGAAGTGCATTTAACCAGGAAGTTCACGCCTCCTTCCTTACCGTGACGCGAAAATATGTCCAGAGCTCGTTTCGAACCTGAATCTCCTGCTTATAAAGCAAGCGTTCTAACCACTGCGCCATATCAGCCATTTTATCGAATAAAACACGTACTAAAAATACGTTTCAGACACGTATAAAATAGGACATATAATAAGCGTCTGAATTATAGGGCACATAATAAGCGTCTGAAACCTTTTTCAGAGTTACCCCAGAAGTTACTGGAAATGAAGAAGTTAGTCTTTGAGGATTACTTAAATACTGACTTTAATACAAGAGTTCTTAAAAACACTTTTGTAAGACAATGGCAGGAATGTTTTTTGGATCACAAGCCATAGAAGAGTTTAGTTGAGGTATGACTTTAGCAACGGAACCCAGTGTGATTAGGATGTCTAACAATGGGTTAACCTGAATGACTAAAATGACAGGAAGAGTATGGTCATCTAATTCAAGAGTCGAATTAGAAGAAAAGTTCTTTGCGAATTGTTCTGCCTTTTTCTTGGGAAAGATAATAAGATCATGAATTAGAACATTGACTTTCCTTTGTTAATGACACTTGAAGATTTTTCAAAAGTCTCAAGAGCCTAACTTCTGAGATAAGATAAGAGATTTAGTGTGAATGATAGAATTTAGCATCAGACAGCACCTTTGTTCTCAAGAGAGTTGTTCTTTTAAAAAGGGTAAAAATAAAGATTACCATTAGCTATATCAGCTGCACAAGAAGGTGAAAATAATGGAGTAGAACGAGGCTTGACTTAAGAACGACGAGAAGGAAAAGCTTCCATACCTGCCTGGATCCATGAGGTTAAGTTGGAGGCGCATTTATTAGTGAATAGAGAGAAGACAAAAGTCCTAGGACCGTTACAAAAAAATTTACAAAAAGAATCCCAATCCGCTTTAGGGTAGTACTAAGTAGCATGATAATAGGGTGATAACAATAAAGAAGTACGAGATTTTTAGAGATTATTGCATGGTCGGAACCACCTAAAGAAGAACAAAAAGGAAAAAAACTAAGTAATAAAGGTAAGTGACTAGGGTTGTCAGCAAAACGAGTCACAAAGTATCTGAGGAAGAAATTTTGAAATAAAGAAACTATGAGCTTTCATGTCTACAGGGTCAGTGATGTTAAAATTAGGTCTTTCAGTGTAATGAGCATAAAAGTCACCAATGACAACAATACTGGTAGACGAATAAAGAGAAAGGGATTGGTCAATTTGATCAGAAGTTTCATTTAAAAAAATTGCAGTATTGAAAAAAAGAAAACTATATAGAGCAAAGAAAAAAGTGATAGAGGTAAAGAGGTGTTAAGCAAAAGCACTCAAAAAAACAGTCAGAGGATTCAAACCTGATTTCTCGATTGATGCATAATAGGATGTGACAATTAGAGTCTTTCCAAATCAAAGAATAGTATATATTAATACTTAGATTTAAAGAAAAAACAGCCGAATTCAAATTAGTCCAACAAAAAGTTCAACTTTTGAAAAAGGCTCAAAGATTCAACTGATGGAGAGTTACTTATAAATCACAAATACTTTGAAGACCATAAGTATTTGTGATTTATTGAAACAGTTGTGTGGTAGTGATGTTTTTATATGTTTAATATTTATGGTTACTTTGAGATTATACATAGATAGAGTTTCCTAAGCAATGAGCTATGCAAAACCAACCGTTAGGACTTCTTGAGGCATCTAGAATAAAAAATATTTAAAAAAAAAGAAGAAAAACATTACATCTAACGGAATATAGGAAATTAAGGTGAAGTTATGTTACATAGTTTTAGTCACTAGTTAGTAATTGAGATAATTAATAAACACTACACCCAGATATTTAAGCAGAACAAAAAACATACATATAATAGTTTACTATATTTTATTTTACTTTATTTGCGTTATCATTTGAAAAAAATTTCATAACTTAGGTCCTCGAAGTGGTATGGCATATTCTGTTTATTTATTATTAATTTCCTTGGCCTTTTGAAGAAATTTGATTGATATGCTTTTACGAAATACTTTTACATTTAGATTTTTGTCAAACTTTTGTTAATAGCTATTCTGTTTTTTAGCAAACTAATTAGAAAACTTGAATTATAGGAATCTTAGGTAGTTATTTAATATAGTAAATTTTTTACTATTTAAAAGTCTTTCATAGACTTAACAATAGGTCTAAATTGAGAAAACTGAGATGTAAAGGTGTATTAAAAGGCTCCATCCTACTTACTCATGACAGTTTGCTGCACAGTGTGGAAACATCGTTCTAAATAAGGTGCCATTGTGGTTCTAAAAATAGATAAACTTTTTGTAAAGTTTTCTTGGATCGAAATACGGACAAATAACACAAATTTCAAAGAAATTTAATACCGACTCTGACCATATTGAATTCTTTTTGTTTAAGCGTTTACTCTCAGGTGCTTAATAAGAAGGAGTAGTTTATTAACTTTTGAAAAATGTGGTAAAACCACCCTGAGCTATTAAGATTCATTAAATTCCATTCATTTATTAAATTTCAGTTATAGCTAAAGAAAACAATCTACTGATAAAAATAAAAACCTGGAGTAATCAAGCTTTAAAATGTCGAATTTAAACTAACTGGTCAAAATGAAACATTATAATCATCTCTTGAAAATTCACAAACACTAAACAAGAATTCAAAAAGTTATTGAGTTTGTATTGAAAACTGAATAACTTGTATTGTTGTTGTTATTCATTTTTGAGTTGTTTGTCCGCATTTCGATCCCCTTAGTTTTAATTTATTCAATATTTGCGTGACGAAAGCAGGAAGATAAACTATTTGATATTTATTGGATATATTATATTATTATTGTAAATATTTTTGTTGTTTTAAATTTTGTTTAAACTAATTAAATTTAAATATTTTTTTGTAACGTGCAACTAAAATGCTAGATGAGCTTAGATTAAATTTACCATTTGCCTCATTTGTGAGCCTGAGCATTTTTTCCTAATTTTATAAACGCTTTTTATTTTTTTTATTTTTATAGAAATACTCTTGAACAAAATTCTTTTATACATAACATGTGTCTAAAATGCCTAAATGGGGTAAGAACCCTCTCAATTTTAACCTTTTGCCTCATTTATGACTCTCAGCACTTTGTTCGGATTTAAAAAAAAACTGTTTTGCTATAAAACAAATATTCTTGAATAAAAAAGGTTTCATTTGATTGATACGACATAACCCTGGCAGTCTTTTTGACCTAGTGTCAGGGCTTAGAGTTCTCAAACTTTTTTCTGATGAGCCAAAAAACAACAAGTTTTAAAAATTGCTTTTCAATACCTCGAAACGTATTCTATGTAATAACACTAAAGATAAAAAGTAAAAAAACTAAAAATAAAAATAGGTTAAAAAATATTTTCAGAGTTAGCCCATAAAAAACTGAAATAGAAAAAATAAATTTTTTTTATTTAAAAGTTAAAAACGGTGCCTTTTTACAAGTTTTTTTATATAAAATACTTTTTATTCAATTTATTTTCATTTTATATATTAATAATTTTTTTTATATTGTTATTTTACTACATCTAGAGTTATAAAAAACCCATTTTTTAAAAAGTTGTTGTTTTTCGGTCCACCCACATCTCTTTACAACCCTTCAAAAAACAATAAGAATAACAGAATAATCTCATATTGCTTAAGGCCTTACGCTTAATAAGCTCTTTTTGTCCCATAAAAATAATTTACACAGGTACATACCTCTTTTATATCAGCATTTATTATTTATAAAGTTGTCAACGGGTTACGATTTTTAAAAATTGTACGACTTTGTTTTGATTTAAAAAATATATAAATATATTCATATTAATTTGACAATAAATGCCAAAGATTTATACAACGCGCAACTTCTTTTCTAACTAATCTTTTTTTGTCATCACGTCGAGGTTTCAATCCATTTATTATTTCGTCCTTCATAGAATAAATTAGCTGAGTTGGATACATTGATATTTTTCCAAGGCATTTTATAGCACATATACGGATTTCCATAGAGTTGTGACTGGAAAGTGAGATCAAACGCGGTGTCAGCGACGCAACATAATCAGACGCTATAGTTTTGTTATGATCCAGTACAATGTCAATAATAGAAAGTGTAGACGCAATGTTATAATTAGAAAGACTTGTCAAAGAATGGAGAAGTAAAGGCATTAACTAAATTACAAAACAATTTTTAACATTTTCAAATTAACTAGTTAGATAAACAGTAAAGAAATAAGATTATTATATTAACATAAAAAAAAAATTAAAAGCTATCCCAATAGTGTATATATATATATATATATATATATATATATATATATATATATATATATATATATATATATATATATATATATATATATATATATATATATATATATATATATATATATATATATATATATATATATATATATAGACATAAACATATAGACACACACACACGCACACACACATATATGTAAAATTAAACAAATTTACTTACAGACTCAAGGTTTTTTTGAAACATTTTTCGAGGAGAAACTTGTAAAGTTATAGATATCACTGTCATCAAGCATGGTTTTAAATCATCATCACCATTGTTATAATATGAAATCAAAGAAGGTAGGATAATTTGAGAAAAATGCTGTTTATACAATATTTTAATATTGGAATCAGATCTATGATCAAAGGCCTTGGGATAAACATTAAATATTATCTGAAAATTCTCAGAAACTAAGTAGGCTGTCGTTTTGTCTTGAAGTAGCTTCAAAAGCAAATTTAAACAAACAGACGTATAATGCATCCAGTTTAAAACCACAGCTTTACAAAGCCACAATAGAATTAAAACACTAGCTTTCGGATTAATAGACAAACAGCTATTGATAAAGTTAATAACGGTTTCAATGATTTTTTGGTCTAAAATAAAAAAATAGTTTTAAAAAACGGAATGTTAACATTTAGGCCAATATTATTAGAGGGGAAATTGTTCAGTTCTGCAACTAAAAAAACACAAGACAGAAAGTATATTTTTTTAAATTTTAAGGGTAGAGGGTAAGCACCTAAAAATACACAGGGGAGAAAGTATATTTTTTAAAATTTCAAATTGTCAAATAATTTTTATGGCTTATAGGCATGTGGAATTTTTTAAGTAAATAAAGTGCTTAACTAAAAAAAAAAAAAAAATATTTTTCTAACTTATTCAAAAAGTTATAGTACAAAGTTCTAATATTTTTGTCGAAAAAAAGCTCTTTAAAGGGTGCAGTACATTCGAAAAAAAGCTCTTTAAAGGGTGCAGTGCGTTCGAAAAAAAGCTCTTTAAAGGGTGCAGTGCGTTTGAAAAAAAGCTCTTTAAAGGGTGCAGTGCGTTCGAAAAATGACAGTTCTACCTAAAGTTTATCAAATTCATTTATTGTTTTTGAAACAAAAAAATTCCCAAAAATATTATGAGAATATGCAAGCTTAACATTATAATCACTTACAATTTTAAGGGCTTTAAAAGTAAATCTAAACAAACAAACAAATTTCTGATTATTCATGATATATTGGTGTCAAATTGAAATTCGACTTTTAAAAAATGGTGATATTTTTTTTTTGATAATTGAATTCTTTTTAAAAAGTCACATCCTTTTGTCATTAAATAGCGCACTAGTTTAGACTAATGCGCTATTTAATGACAAAATTACCCATTTATTAATGGGTAATTTTGTCATTAAATAGTGATTAATTATTATTAATCACCCTTTTATTAAAAAAGAAAAAGAAGTCCATTTTCAATTTGACACCAATATATTATGACCTTTTAAATATATGAAAAGAAAAAATTTTCAATTTTGTTAACAAAAAAAAAACTACCTAAAATTACTATGATTTTTTGAGTTTAACTTTGAAAAAGATTTTTTGTTGGTCATAATTGAAATTATTAGTCATTTCTGGATCTTACAAACTTCTTTGAAAGTAGTAAGCTTTTAAATGAAGTTACAGTTACATTTCAAGGTTACGTAGATTTTTAAAGATTTATGTGTAATTAATTCTGATATATATATATTTTACTGCTTTTCTATTTTACTATTTCTTTATTATCATTTTGACAGATGTGCTCTTTAAAAAGGAAATTTTTGTCTTGATCTGAAAGTTGTCTCTAAACTTAGAGCTTTTCTTTATACTTTTTATAAATTTGTATATATAATTTATATATTTCTATCTTTTATAATAATAATAATTTATGATGAAGATTCATTTGCCATAATTGTCTTGAATTTTCATCATAATATACAAGAGATTTTATAGATTGATGTAAAACCAATCTATAAAATGATTTTACATCAATCTATAAGTCAAGTGTTTCTGATGTTTCTATAGAGTCTAGTGTTTTTCAAAGCATTTATACTTAACTCATTATCTTCACAAAAAAAAACTATATATTGAATGCTAATAAAAGTATACACAATTTGAAATTTTTTTATACAGTTTACAAATCATGTTTATGTCCTATAAATATAAATGTGCTCCAAAAAACAATTTAAAAGTGTACCTTAAAATTAAAAAAAAATTTCCTACAAAAAAAAAACTTTATCTATAGTTTGCATTTTAAAAAGTCTTTTTTTTTTTTTTTAAAAAACTACAAATAAAAGTATCAAAAACTTCAAATTTAATAAAATTAATTTTACGGTATTTAGTTAAAGGAGTTTTTAATTTAATCGGTTAAACAATTTTCTAATGAATTTAAGATAAAACTGTCATTATTCAAATTAACAATTTGTCATTGTAAAAAAAAACTTTTGCATTAAAAAAAAATTCATTTAACAAATAGACTTTCCATTTCTAAATTTAAAAAGCATGAATCACTTTTTCATTATGCTAAAATCAATATTTTAACATCCCAAAAAAGCACCATTCAAAAAAAGTTTTTAGGTCAACCTTGTCATATAGTGGCATAGTGAAAATGATTTAATAATTTGAAAATATAATATTAGTAGATTTGAATTGAACTAAGATATAAAAATATAGACTTAAAATCAATAAATTTCAAAAGGAACTTAAATGGTAAAACAATATTACCACAATTTTACAAAAATAATAATAATAAAATTATAAAACAGCATTTATCTATATGTAAGACAATTTTTAAAAATAATTTAACTATTGAAAAAATTTAGCAAAATAATATTTCATAACACTCACTTATCCAGAATAATAAGTAAAAGCTAAACTCCATAGCTGGAAATATTGAAGAATAAGCTAAACCCTATAGCTACAAATATTGAAGAAAAAGCTTAACCCTATAGCTGCAAATAATGAAGAATAAGCTAAACTCTATAGCTGCAAATATTGAAGAATAAGCTAAACTCTATAGCTGCAAATATTAAAGAATAAGCTAAACCCTATAGCTGGAAATATTGAACAATAAGCTAAACTCTATAACTGGATATATTGAAGAATAAGCTAAACCCTATAGCCCAAATATTGAGGTATAGGCTAAAATCTATAGCTATTGAAGAATAAGCTATATAGCTTTGAGGTTTTTTTTAATTGAAGCATCTAAATCTAATAATAATATAAAGCCACCATTTATAAATCTATTTACAATAAAAAACTTACCTTATAAATTTCAATGTTGTAAAAAACTGCTGCTACTTCAAAGACTTTAAATACAAAAGTACTAACAGTGCTTAATATAAAGCCACATTGCTTTGGAACTCCCTAGATAATGATACTATGTCAAGTAAAAGCCTAAAGAGCTTCAACAAACTTATTAAATTATGTTATAACAAAAATCGTTTTTGTAAAACTTGTCATTTAAATTTTTTTTTACTCTCTTTAAATTTCTATTAAAACTTTCAATTTAGGCTTTAATTTTTGTTTATTAAAACTTTGATTATATTTTAACATTTAAAATACAAACATTGTAATTTAGATCTTGTTTAGGCTTTTTTTGCTTATAAGTCTTTTTAGTTGTATGTTTATTAACATAATTTGTGTGTGTTTTAATTAATTTATCAAAACTAAACTATTGTAAGAAATCAACAAAAAATGCTTTTAAACTAAATCAAAATTCCAACCTAATAAAACCTATTTTTTTAAACTGGGTTAATGTTTTGTTCATAAACAATTAACAAGTTAAAACTTACTAACAACTTCATTATAGTTGTATTCAAAGAAAAGAAAATGTTTTTTAATTTAAAAAAAAAATGTTTTAGTTTCCAATGAAGTGAAATTTTTATTTAGTTTAAACTGTACATTTTAGCTTCAGTTAAACAATGCTTTATAATTATTATTAAATATTATTATTATTTTATAATCATTTTTAAGCAAAATTGGGACAATATTTCCAATACTTTTGTATATCCATACTAAGCATCGACATTACCGTACCGGCGGTAAAAATATTTTGGTAAAATGCGTAATATGTACTTTTAACATATGCGGTAAAAATGCGTATTACACATTTTTACGCTTTCTTATAACAGAAGTCGGTAAAATTGATTAAAAACGGTAAAACTGCTTACTGTTTTGATGCAATTTTACCGTTTTTAAAAAATGTTAAAAAAATTTTTAGTAAACAGAAGTCGGTAAAATTGCATAAAAATGCGTAAATTGGTAAAAATGGGTAGAAACGTAAAATTGCGTAAAAATGTCTCAGGAATTACTTTACCAAGCTTGTCAGAGAAGAGGATAACATCTCTGGCTCTGGCAGAAAATCCGGATTTGCTAAGCGCAATAAGTGCAAAATAGTGATTAAGCTGTCTCAAGGTAGCACCAGTGGAGTTAAAGCTCACTTAAAGTAAGTGTTTTACTCTTACTATAATTTAGTATATTTTAAACCACTGATCTCAAAATATAACTGGATAGCGTATTCTATTGTTTTTTTGGAAAAAAAATTGAAGCCAAAATTGGCCCAAAATGGCGGCGATTAAAGCATTTAGCGGTAAACGATGTACATCTTATAAGACTTTAAAGTAATATGAAAGAAAATAATTAAACAGAGTTTTGAAAGAAAAACAAGACAATGAAATAAACTTTTAAAAAGTTTAAAGAAATGATATGATTTAAAAAAAAATTAGACAAATAATTTAAATTAAAAGTCGATAATGAAAATAAAGAGAAGAAACTTCAAGAAAAGAGGAATGCTCAAGCAGAACTGATAAGTCCAGTACCATAACAGAATATTTTGGTCCTATTAATAAAAACAAAAAGCACCCATATGGTGCATCATCAAGTCACCAAACAAAAATGGACGACTTTACTGAAACCATAAAGTGGCCTTCACAAAGTGCACAACAGTCGGAATTTGATACCATCCTAAACCTTGCACAAGTTCTCTCTAATCAAGCATTTCACGTTATTGAAACAGCTGGCTTCAAAATGCTGCTGAATTATCTTTGTTCACAAGCCAACCTAAAAAGTCCAAACACCTTATCCATATACAAGCTGCCAATGATTTATCGCAATCTAAGACGTGATGTAAAAATGCAAATGGAGAGAAACATCCTACATTGCAAAATGGCAGCTTTCACTACAGATAAATAGATTGCAAAAAATGGTGATCCCTTTGTCTCCCTTACATTGCATTATGTTACCAAAAACTTTGAACTCATCTTTGGATTGCTAAAACTTTATTGGGAGACATACAGGGGTTTTGCTTGCAAAAGGAATAGACCACATGATTTCTCAATTTTCTGGTCTTCAGAGGGAAGACCTTTACAAAGTGGGTGTTACTGATGCTGCAGCCAACATGAAGAAAGCAATCACGAAAAGCAAAGAGATCAGTGATCATCTAACCTGTGCTGATCATTTGCTTAACTCTTGCTTAACAAAGGCTAAAGAAAAATCAGAAGGAATGATATAATTAGGAAATGTAAAGGACTTGCTCAAAGGACCCACCAAAGTTCATTGGACTGGCAGGACATCAAGAAAGCGTGGGTGCAAGCAAATATAGAACCAGTCAAGATCATTCAGCCAACAGTAACAAGATGGATTTCTAACTTTATGATGCTCAAGTCAATCCTCAGATTGAAGGCTGGTTTACTGGTTGCTTTTGAAACTTTAAATAAACCAGATCTTCAAAGTTTGATTCCGGATGAGTTAGAGTTAAATAGTATTTACAACATTTTATCATTTCTGGCAGAATGTAAACGATGCTCTGATTCCTGGTCTTCTGAAAAACAAGTAAACATGCATAAAATTCAAAAAGACATACTAAATCTCCACTTGCTTTGCAAAAGAAGCGTAAATGATGTTAAAGAGTGTGACCATCAAGTTGCAAAGTGTCTACACAACTTCATGGAAGAATTTTGAGAAAAGTTTACATAATAATGGTGTTGGAGTCAAATACTATAATGTGGGTTCACTTCTGCACCCATATTATAGAGGTTATACACTCAAAAATATTGCAAACAGTAAGGAAGGGAGGGAAGCCGCCATCAAGGAATTGGTTGACAATCACCCAACCACAATCCAGTTCTACGAGTCATTGGGTAATGATCATACTTCACTAGAAACATCAGATCTTGACGAAACTATGGATCCAGTGGACCTTGAGTTTTTGAAAGACAGGAGGCAGGTTTCAGTGCAATGCCCTGGGACTTCACAGTCAAGCCAATCAAAGCTCAAGCCACCTGAAAAGGATGTGGATGCTTTGGAATGGTGGAAGCAAAATAAAAATGAGTTATTGCTATCTGGTCTGGCTAGAAGTTACTTGGCTATACCTGTGACTTCTGTTTCATCAGAAAGAATGTTTTCAGTAGGAGGTAGGACGGTTACTGATTTTAGGCATAATTTAAAACCAGAAAACACTAGCATTTTAGTTTTTGAGTCAAATTTATGCAAGGGTTCCTTTTAACCTCAGCGATTGGAAAAAAAACTTGCGAAGAAGAGCCATATGAATTACCACATGTCACACCACCAACTAAGAAGACTCACCAACAGGGAAAATTACATAATCAAACCGAAACTAAAAAAAGAGGTGCACCTGAAAAGGCTTCTCCAACTCTATCAGATACTCAAACTGGCCCTGAACTTAAAGAGCAACAACAGCTACAGTTAGATACTCAAGAGAGTCAAAGGACTCTAGCTCAACAAGTAGGGTATGAAGGGACTCAAGGTGAACATCAAACTCAAAGTGTCTCTTTGTTTACTCCAATGACACTCCATCAAAAACAAAGTAGAAGTAGTGCTTAATACACGGGAAGGAACATTTATTAATTTCTGGAAACTTTTCCCACCGACCCCATACTCATTAAGACCCCATTTTTTTTTTATTTTTCATCAACAACAGCAAAAAAAAACCTCAAAATTAAAAAAATAATAATAAATTAAAATATATATCAGAAACTGATATAAATAAAAACTGGAGAACAGTTTAGTAGATTATAATGGAAATGTTGTCTCAATGGGTCTGGGCAACAACATCAGTTTATGCTGTCTAATAACATCTGTAAATATAATGATGTATAACTGCATCTGTCCAACAACATCTGTAAATACACTGAGTTATAAGTTATTTTGCACTTTTTTTTATTTTGTTATTTAGGTGCCCCAAGAAGATCTAACGGTGTTGTCACAGAGCACCAAGGAAGTGCATTTAAATAGGAAGTTCACGCCTCCTTCCTTTCTGTGACGTGAATATAAGTCCAGAGTTCGTTTCGAACCTGGATTTCCTGCTTCTAAAGCGAGCACTCTAACCACTGTGCACGGCCACAACTTAAACTTATCTACAGTTTGTGGTCGAAAAAACATTCCTGTCATACAAAAGTGTTCTCCTTTTAAGTAACGTTTGGAGTAGCTCAAGTTTCTATTCTTGGTCCTGTATCATTTTGATTTACATTAATGATCTTCCTGAAAATCTAACATCTAGAGAGCTCTATTTGCTGATGACACAACCATAAACTACTGTCTTGATAAAAAGTCATCACTTTTTGATTGCTTAGAACAAGAAGCAGATTTTGAATCTGAACACTCCTCTGTAACAGCCTAGGGCTTGCAGTGGCTTCTGAATTTTAACTAAAATGAATTTTAGCTAAAATTCAGAAGCCACTGACTAAAATGAATTTTAACTAAAATGAATTTTAGTTAAAAATCATAGTCATAAAGTAATTCTGAATTTAAACTTTTAGCATTTTTAAACAGCCTTGGGTTTGCAGTGGCTTCTGAATTTTAACTCCAGCTTAACTCAGTTAACTCACTTCAATAAACTGCAATACTGTTGATATTTCTTTTTTTTTCTTTTTTTCTTGAATTATTATTTACTATAGACCTCTCATGAAAACCACAATCCATTGCAAAGTTAGCATCTGCTCTCTTTATTGTGCTCACCTTTTTTTTTTACATCCAAGTATGACAAAAGTATTTCTGTATGGAGTACAGTTGCCATATTTGGACTAGTTTTTCTGAGGATGCCCTTTCTCTTCCTGATAAAATTCCTAGTATGTATTGTAAAGGTAGTTAAACATGTTCCTTCTGCCAAGCTTGAGCAGAAAGAGCTGGTACTATAAACAGTTTCACGGTCGCTGAAACTTCTCAAACAAACTTTTATCCTTAGTTTAAATCATCCAAAACTCATTCTCGCTTGACTTGTCAGTCAGCAAAATTGCATTGTATCTTTTTTTCCTTATACACTTAAAAGTTATTATTGATCTAGTTTCTTTCCTCTCATATCAATGCTTTGGAACTCTTCCCCATAATCATGTTTTCAAGACTCATTTAATTGACAGTTTTTTTGACATTTGACATTTAATTGGCAGTCTTCAATCTTTTCCTTTCTCTTTAACAAAAACCTTTGTTCTCTTGTAACTTTCAACTTAAATACTGATTGCTTGGAGCTTAATGGGGAGTAAATTAATTTGATTTAAAAAAAGAGTTAGAGAGTAGAGTCTTGTTTGACACATCTGTTACTCAACTAATTAACACAAAAAGAGGCAAAAAGAGAAGATATTGCCTTTTATAAAAACCAGGAAACAGAAAGGAATATGATCATGACTGTACAGCAAGATGAAGAGTTTAAACTTAAGACTTAGCAAAGGCAGGAAAGATTTGAAAGAGCTAAACAGTTGAACAAGAAAAATACCAAGGCAGCTAAAATAGCCTCTCAAAACAAGATGAAGACTGCAGAAAAACTTTGAAACAAAAACTACAAAAAAAATAGATAGAGCTTGGGATGGACAAGTTAAAGTTATTGGGATATCAAGTTTAAAGATAATGTGGATGTAGTTTTATTTTATGTAAAAAAAAAAAAAATACTGATTCTAGAGATAAAGTAAAAAGAAAATTTAGAGTTATCACCTGATGAATTTGTTAAAGCTATTTCTGCTTTAGGTGTTCTAACAGGTGCTTACTAAAAATCTGGACTTACTTTCAAGGGCAGGGCAATTACTTCCGTAGTTTTTAAGGTAGAGATTAATTAAAAATATCATTAAACAGAGTTTTTAGTTATTTATTTTAATTAAGTTTGTTTTCAACCAGTCTGTTTCTTTGGATTCAGCCAACTCTAACACAAGTTGACCCAAAAAGTAAAAATACAAGGTTAAGGTCAACTTTTTCAAACAAAGCTTTATTCTGGTTTGTAGGTGCTTCATGTCTTTTCCTTGCCAGTTACCCTCATACACTTTGCTTTTCAAAATAGCTTAAAAGTCTTTGATTGGGTGACACTCTGGTACAGCTGGCAGATTGTGAACTTTTTTGACAAAATTGATGTTAGGAGTCTAACAGCAGGTCCACGGTTTTAGTATAATGCGATTATGCCAAAACCGTGTTACCGCATAACGCAATAACACGGTTTTGGCAACACTCATCATACTAATTACCATCGGCATGATGAGCATTGATGAACAGCACTAAACTTCCCTTAATACAATTCATTTCATAGATGGCGTTATTGACTGCAAGGCCGCTGGGAGAGAAAAATGGCTTGAAAATACCTTTATCAGAAGCGGCCAGCTAGACGAGCAGCTTGGTTTCAAACTTGCACTTTTTGCGATATTTAATGCTTGGTGGAGTCTTGTCTCTGTCACTAGAGTAGTAGGTACTGTTTCCACTAACTGTTGAGTGCGACAGGGCAAGTAAAACTCATTGCCAAAGATGACAGATTTTCCTTGAAAACTGACAATCAATGCCGGTCTTGATTCGCTCATTCTGGCTCTCTCAGGTATACCCTGTTTCGTATAAGTTTTGATTTCAGTGTACTTGGCAAGAGTTTTAATGATATGTAAATGATTGCATCCAAATTTTTGACCGGCTTGCCTTATTGAAACTTGGTCACTGTGATCAAACATGGTTCTCAGACGTTTGGGGGTCTGTGATTTTGACCACACAACCACTTCCTTGCTCTCTATTTTACCCAGAATTATTCTCAGCATGTTTAATTATATCATAGATTGTGCTTCTTGGAATTTGTTCAGCATTGAAGTGATCTACTGTGAACTTTTTACCTTGCAATTTATTGTTCAAATAGAGCTTGTAAATCCATTTTCTTCTCTCTTCTTTTTTGCTTGGACATCATTAATCTTAATCTTAATATAATTGCTAGAGTCAACGTTCGAAGTCATTTCACTTTCGGTTTTAAAGTAGTTTTAATTAGTTACTAGGATTTTCTGAATTTGAAAGAGCGCGTTCTCAAAATGCATGCGGTCATTGGAGAAAGATCTATCAAGCGAGTTAAAACTTTTTACCTTTTGGAATTTAATTATTATTTGTTAGTTTAGAAATATTATAATCATATTAGGATAAATAATCATCATTAAAATCATAATGTGCTATTGTTGTGTGTTTTTGTGGTAATGTTTTTTGTTTTTTTTGTAACGCTTTGTGTTGATAGACATTTGGATTACCTTCACGTTGATGTCTATTGTTAAAAATGATATATAGGTAGTTTCATTATTGGAACTCACTGCTTTTAATCATTCACTAAAAGATACACACCAAGACAAATTATTTTGCCATATATACAATTTGTTTTTATCTCAGTTTAATTTTTTGTCTTTAGCACTGTTCATAACATGGTTTTGCTATAAATATTTTGGAACCATGATGTACCAGCATCAATTATTTTCTTTGTATTTACATATTCCTTACATTTTTTATTTCAGATTTATCATATGATGTATTTATGTGATATAGATGAACAAAATATTGTAAATTTTTGTGAATTTTTTATAAAGATTTACTAATAACTATCCCAGTCGACGCTCAATGTTCAATGTTGCGTACGCCATTTTTATGTAGTTTCTAGGCCTTTCTAAACACTTTTCTTAGCAAGGTCTGCAAGCAAATTTGAGCTGATAAATTTTTCTTATCTTTTAAGGAGAATTAATAATATGTATATACCTAAACAAGTTTAGGTATATTTGAAATATATTTATTTTTTAAGCTTTTTCACGCATCACTCATAGAACAATTATGAACAATTAAAAAAGAAATATTGAAACAATTTTTTGCTAAAAGCAAAATTAATGGAAAAATAAGGGAAAATATATTCTTGATTTTTCCCAGATATTTTACCCAAACAATTTTCGGGATTTTAAAATTATGACCTGGTTGATCTATATATTTTATATTCCTCTGTATCTATATGAATATTTTCTCTTCAAAAAAAATAAGTTTTGCTGAAAGAGGTTGGGAAAAAATGAATGCTTCTCCGTGTTTTATTTTTTAAAGTGTTATGCTTCTTTTTAAAGGTATGTATATATGTATATATGTGTATATATATATATATATATATATATATATATATATATATATATATATATATATATATATATATATATATATATATAATTATCAAAATTGATCTTTAATTCTTTCATCTTTTTTATTAAAGTAAGATACATTGACTGACATTTTATTTTTTTTATACAAGATTGTGCATAGTAGTCTAGATTTTATTTCAAATCAAAATTAATTGATGTTAATCAATATTATTTTATCTTTTTGATAAACATCTCAGTTTATTTCATACTCAGTTTGTATTTTTTTTTTTTTTGTGGTACTAATTTGTAACTTATATATACAGTTATCTATATAAACTTATACAAAGATATGGATTTCAATAAATCCTAAGTTAAAATATAATTTAAAAGTTAAAAAATAAAGGTTTTTTTACTTTTGTTTACTCAGTTGTAACAGTTGTTTATTAATAACAACAGTAGTAATATTAATCATATTAATTGTCATTGAAAAGAAAGACATGCTGCTCAACAAGCAAAAAATATACTTGCCAGAATTCAGTGTCAAGAAGTGTTAAAGTCTGTTAAATTGATTTTTCTTAAGACCCAAGTAACATCAAATTAACTTAAGAACAAAACTAAGTATGAACTTTACTATTTATAATAACAATTAATAAGTCTTAAACTTGAGTGATTTTAATCTTTTTTATAAATTCAAAAATATAATTATGCCCTTTTTAAAGTTGCATTTGTCATCACTTGATTAACTTATCTGAAAATAAAAAAAAGCTTACTTACTGTTGAAACATGGTTTAATTTGATAAATTTATATGATGTAAAGTTTACTCTATTAATCATTAGTCAACAGTTAAGGAGAAGCTGGGACTTTACATAATTAGGTAAAAATAATTTTGTTCGTGGTAAAATAATAAAACCAGTTTTTAGTTATTTTTGTTTTAGCTATTTTGTGCTACGTTTTTGTCGCTAACAGTAACAGTAACTTTTCTTATGCTCATAAATATTTATTGCGTGTCTTTTTTACTTCTTTTAACATGCTGCCTTGGAAACACTATTTTAGGTATTGGCAGGCTTTTCTTGATTTTCCTCTTCTGGTACCTGCTGTGTTGTAACAGATTTTAAAAAGAACTCAGCTGATGTTAAGTTTTTTTTGGTCTTTATGTCATTAACTATAAGCAATGAACGCCAGTTAAAGTAAGTCTGGATTTTTAGTAACCAACAGTTGTATAGAGTTTTAATAGACCCCAGGGTCCTATGATTTTAAAAAGTGAGTCAAAACTAAGTCAAAGAAAAGTGAAATTTATTTGCGCTTATAAAAGGCTTGGTCAAAGATTGCTGACAAGATTGACACATCAATAGATAACTTGGTTACAGTTTGCTAGACTCCTTTTGAAGTCTTCTACCTATAATATAGCCTTAGCATCATTAATATTTAGATCTTCTTTTGCTGCACCAAGGTGTTTAGGTTGAGTTAACTGTATATAGAGACTTTTCTCTTTCGGACAACTTATACTTTGTCAAGACTTTTAGAGTTTAAGGGTCGAGATTTTAGCAACTTTTAGGAAACTTTTACTGCAAAAAAAAATATATTTTTATAATTGAAATGTTTATAGTTTCTGCTCATTTTTAAAGGTTTCAAGTTTTAATTATCTCTACTTCAACTTTTTATCAATGACTCCAGTAGATCAAAATAAGATAAAAACAATGACACAAAAATGCAAAACACATACACACATTCCCTGCGCTATTTCAACATTAAATTAAATATATAAATATATATTTGTTTATTACGTTAATAAGACATTAAAATGAAATAAGGAGCTGTCAGGGTATTCATTACATACATCATACATACATACATACATACATACATACATACATACATACATACATACATACATACATACATACATACATATATACATACATACAGACAGACATACATACAGACATATATTCATAAAGGAGACTAAATAGGGAGAACATGCAAGGAGTACCACTACATTGACTAAAGTTTTGAGCTGAGACAACAACGAAAAAAATCATATGGAATAAAGTAAACAAAAAAAGTTAGCAATTGATGATCTATATATGCTATAGTAGTATATATATATATATATACATATATATATATATATATATATATATATATATATATATATATATATATATATATATATATATACATATATATATATTTATATATACAGGGCTCAAAATAACAAACTTTTTTCTAACCGACAATTTGTCTGGTAAAGACTTAAGTTTGTCGGACATGTCCGATAAAAATTAAAAATGTGCGATCGAATGCCATTCCTGAACACACTTAAAATATTTTGTTTTTACAGCTTGACCATGCATTTGTTTTGACAACTCTAGGTATTTCAAAATGCGCTGAGAATAAAAAGAAAATTTGTAAGATAAATTATATATCAAAAAGAAAATCTTAAAGAAATAGAAAAATCTAAGCTCAAAAAACCAAAATTTGAAAATGAAAATATATTTATATTACGTTTTTTAAAAACTACTATATTATGCTAAATGCTTTGTAAATTATTAAATACATAAATTATTATATAAATATATTAAATACATAAATTATGTAATTATTAAATACATAATTAAATATGTAATAAAAATAATAAGAATACATAATTAAATATGTAATAAAAATAATAAAATTATTAAATTATTATTTAATTATAATTAAATACATAGATTATTAAGTTTACTTATGACTTTATTAAATAAAGTAACAAATTAAATATTTTATTAACACTTTTAATAGCGAAAATTTTTAGCGCGAAAACAAATGTTACATAACAACTCAAATTTTATAGTGTAATAAAAAGTACTGGTTTCTATAAGCATTAAAAAAAACTATAAGGTTAAAATTTTTAGAAAATAAATTTAAAAGGGGTTTTAAAAGCTAAAATATTTGTTTGAAATTTATAAAAACCATCGGAAAAAAAATAATAAAAAATACTAAACTATAAATTTAAATTATTTAACTAATTGCAACGTTTTACTATGATAAATGAATTCAATAGATTACAGATAATATGAATATATTATAATAATATGAATGATAAAAAAAGGGCTACTTAATTCAAAAAAAATGTAATGCTTTGGCGTCTTTTAAAAAATGAATTAACTCAAAAAATGACGTATTTTATTAACGAAGCCATGTGTTCAACTTCAATTTTGTTTTGGATAAAAAAAAAAGTTAAAAAATAAAATTTATTTACAATACTGAATTTATTAATAATTTTGGAACAACTAAAATGATTAGAAAATAAATGCACATAAAATATGTTGGACAAAATGACCGATAGATGTCATTTTTTACCGGACAAGTGCCAGACAATGTACGGCGCTTATTTCGAGCCCTGAATATATATATATATATATATATATATATATATATATATATATATATATATATATATCACATTTACCACTTCCTGTAATTTAATTATTGGTATAAATTGAAGTTTTATTAACTTGATCATTATGATGAATAATCAAGTTAATAAAAAATGGTGTTTAATGAAAAATTTTTGTTAAGTGATTTTCTACTAATTTATTATTGCACTGTTGAGCACTCTATTTTGTAGAATACATTTTAAAATTGTTTATATATATATATATATATATATATATATATATATATATATATATATATATATATATATATATATATATATATATATATATATATATATATATATATATATATAACCCCAACCGGTTGTCAGAAAATTTTTCCGTATTTTGTTGACAAAAAGTAAAAATTAAAATGCAAGACCGGAATTTTTTCTTTTATTACTTGATAGACTGCCTGCCCCAACCGAACCCTTAGTCGATGTAGCAGCACTCCCTTGCAAGACAGGCTATAAGATAATCGATGTAGCAACACTTCGTTGCGAGTCAGGCTATTTGTCAGTCATGTAGCAGCACTTTGTTGCGAGTCAGGCGATAAGATAGTCGATGTAGCAACACTCCGTGCATGATTTACAGTAAAAAAAATAAAAAAAAACACATTTTATCAAAAAAAATAAAAATTAAAACATTTTATAAAAAAAATAAAATAAAAAGATTGTTCATATTATTAAAAACATTCAGAATGTTTCCAGAAATATTCTGGTCATTTAAATTTGCGTTTTTGCGGATTTTTAAAAAAATGATTAATTTGTAATTAAATTAATGGTTTTAACTTTATGACAACATGCAAATGTTGGACAAAAGTCAAAAGTAATTAAAAGTGACGTATTTGATGGCATAAGAATTATTTTTTCTTTCCGTACTCTCAAATGTAACAATCTATATATATATATATATATATATATATTATATATATATATATATATATATATATATATATATATATATATATATATATATATATATATATATATATATATATATATATATATATATATATATATATCAGGGATGTGAAGTCCCAAAAAGGACTCCGGATTTAAAAGTCACAAAAAGATTACTTTATCCTAGTTTTTGGTATCCAGGAGCTCTAAAAATATAGATAAGTTTCATTAAATCTCATGAACTTTTTTCTTATAGCAGATCATAAGTCAATAATCATGTTTAGAGCTTCTGGACACTACAGACTTGAAAAAGTAGAGATATATAGCGGGAGTATATATATATATATATATATATATATATATATATATATATATATATATATATATATATATATATATATATATATATATATATATATATATCAGGGATGTGAAGTCCCAAAAAGGACTCCGGATTTAAAAGTCACAAAAAGATTACTTTATCCTAGTTTTTGGTATCCAGGAGCTCTAAAAATATAGATAAGTTTCATTAAATCTCATGAACTTTTTTCTTATAGCAGATCATAAGTCAATAATCATGTTTAGAGCTTCTGGACACTACAGACTTAAAAAAGTAGAGATATATAGCGGGAGTATATATATATATATATATATATATATATATATATATATATATATATATATATATATATATATATATATATATATATATATATATATATATATATATATATATATATATATATATATATATATATATGTGTGTGTGTGTGTGTGTGTGTGTATAAATATATATATATATTTATATATGTAAGTAAAGTTAGTGTATTCTACAAATAGAGTGCTCAATACATACTGTAAATATATATGTATAAATGACTTTACCTGAAACTTTATTAATAATTGAAGCAAATGCAATTCCAGCACATTCACATGCAAACTGATCATTAACAAAACTTGAAATAAACAAACAAAACTCATTGATGAGGGCTGGTATGCAGTCTGCATTCTTCAATAACATTGATGCAACTTGACTTAGTACAGCTCTGCTAAGGACAACAATATTTTTAAGTTTCTCCAATTTATTTACAGATAGATGAAACAAGTCAATATTTTTTTCGCTAACTAATAAATTACAGGAAAGATTAAAAAGTTCTCCAGCTTCAATTGCATTTAATTTGAGATAACAACTTGACAAACAAAGAACCATTTTACTCATAAGGATGTCTGAACATTTATTTGCAAAAAAAATTTCTATTAATGGTAATAAAACAACACTTTTACTAACTTCATTTGGATAATTATCTAAAATATTAGATACAACATCTAAAATAATACCAAAGATTGCTTCATCATTAATAAACTCAGGCAATATGTTGACCATAAATGTAACAATTGATTCTCTATAGTTTTGATTTAAGGCACAATGACTTAACAACTTTATACATTGATCTTTAATCAAAGTGTTATTATTTACAGAAATATTTTGTTTTAGCTTTGCAACACACAGTGGATCAAAAAGTTCTGAACACTTATCAGATAGTATGGTGATCATAGATTGATAACACATAAACATTTCAGAATCTAGTAATTTTGACAATGGCAATTTTATAGTGCGAAGGAAAAACATGCTGGAGTCAATGCTTTGAAATTTATCTAAGTGACATAGTATTTTTGAAAGACATTTTAAACTAACTATTGGAAGAGATTTGTTTTCTGACTCTAATAAATTGTACAATAAGGGTACAAGCCAATCTGTAAATTCAACCAGACAAGCTGGTACATTTTTATCTCCTATTTCAATACTGTAAACTTTTAAAACTAAATTGAGTAAGTTATACCTTTGTTTTGGGGAAGTATATTTCTCAAAACATGCATTTAACGATGGCACCAAACTGCTAACCATTTGTTCATAAGTTGCAGGGCAAGAGTTACAAATACAAAGTACCAAGTTTCCACAATGATCTGCAATAGATAATTCTGGATCTTTAAGAGTTAACAAACAGTCTTTTATTAACAGCTCAACTAACTGCAACAAATACTCAAAACTTGCTGATCTTGAAAGACACAAAACAAACTCATGAACAAAATTTAAGTAAAGAGGTGACACGTCTTTATCATCTGATAACAAATAATCTTTTCTAATACATAACCATAATTCAGTCAAAAACGGTTCTACAGACACAGAGTCATATAATTTTAAACATTCTGAAAAAGTTATTAGTACATCCTTTTTAGCATCTAATAAACTTGAAGAAAGCTTCTCCACAAAAAGTGGAATAGCGTACGGAGCAAATTCCTTTGTAGATACAAAGCAAGATCGCAATCCTATAACTAAGTCATCTTTTTTAACTGAGATATTATCGTTGTCTGGTGGTGTGAAGTCAACTGGAAAATAACAAGATAGTACATCAAAAAATTCTTCACAAAACAAATGAAAATCAAAATTCTCAATGATAATTTTTGAATTAGCAAAACATATTAAAAGGTTTCTTGGATCACTCTCGCTATCCATTGCCTGAATAAATCCTAACAAAAACTCTGAAGAAATTGATTGGAGGACACTGAGTTTAGTAGTCAACAGATTTGAAAAAATGTTATAAACATTTTTTCGATCTGACTGAACCAGAGATTGGACATGAACCTAATAAATAAAGAAACAGCTAAATAATATAACCTAATTATATTATAAAATATATATTTAACATTTGATTATTTACAAGATTTTATAACAAATTAATCCAACTAAGTTATATAAAAAAATTATCTATATGCAATGAATAATAACAAAAATGAATAATGTTGAAAAAATAGTAATCAAAATTCAACCTAAATTCGTTATTAATTTTTAATAATTTTTTTTTGGAGAAATGTAACCAATTATACTTTATCTTTATATGCAAAAATAAATAATAAATAATATATTTACTTTTTAATTTAGTGTAGTATAACCTATTTAATTTTTTTAATTCATTAAATTTAGATTAAAACATAAAATATTAAAGCACAAAATTTTGTTCACTAAAACCCATAAGTTATATTATTTTAATATTTCATTAACTTTATATATAAAAAAAATAGTTAAAATCAAAAGCCATATTAAATTTGTTGATTTCATTAAATACTTCAAGCAACTTCTACTATTTACCAATACTTGTAATGCATAATTATTTAGAAAACTTTTTTTTAATTTTTAAAATATCATACACTTATTTTATTCATATAGATTACAGTAATGTATGTTAAAAAAATTAGCTTTCTATTTTAATATTTTTATCCTCCTTAGGCCAAAAATCTAAAAATAAACTGCTGGTCTGGTCACCCGTAACTAATATTTATGAAAAATATCTTTTTACCTCATGTTACATAAATCAATACAAAAGACATAACTTTATGTTTGCAATGTTTAAAAACTAATTGATTTCAACAACTTTGTTTTATTTTGAATTTTTAACTTGTTCAGAAAAATCAATTATGTAAAAAATTTAAAAAATGTTATCCTTTAAAAACATATTGAAGACATTCTTTGAACTGAGTTATTTTTAACTTAGACCTATGATTTGCAAAAACTTTATGTTACAAAGATAAAAAAGCAAACTTGGCTTGTTTTTCATCTTTGAGAATCTTATAAAAACTAAAAAGTTTCATGTCGCTTCCTATCATATAATTAATTACAGATAGATCTGACATAGGTATGTAACTAAAACAAAATGTACATTGTACACGTTTATTATTTTTATTTTCAGCAAAATACTATACATAGTGCACATAAAATAATTTGTCAGGCCTTGAAAAGAAAAGCATGTAAATAAAGTCAGACACTCTAAATGTTTTCCTCAGAAATGACTACAGATATGTTATAAAAGTGAGCAGATTAGCTTGGAGTAGAAGTAAAAGGTTTTATACTTTATGTTCTAATAGCTTTACCATACATCTGATTTATGGTGATAGCCATCTATTATTTTACCTTTTAATTTACAACATCCAAAGATGTCTACTTATCTACTCTATTTAGATTAAAATTTGAATTTGCACAAAAATAGTTTAGTTTACTGCTATATACTTTGAATTGAGCCTACCTAATTTGTCATTTTTTAATCAATTTACTGATTTATCATCAACTTTCATTTCAATTTAATATTTTAATTCAATATATTAGTTATTCATAAAATACATAAGTTACATAATTACACATGTGACATAAATTAACAGAACTAACATAAATAATTTATAAATTATAACATAAATTAACAGAACTATTGTGTATAATGTAAGTATAATATAATAAACTTTGAAATTCAATTTTAAAAATAAGTTTTTTTTACTATATTTTTTTGCTATAAATATATATGGCAAGATTGAATTAACTGAAAAATGTATTTATATTAGGGGTTGGATTTAAACCCTTGAAAATTGATACTGAGTACTGTGCTTAAACTGTTTATTTTTTTTTAGTCAACACACTATAAATTAAATTAAGTGTGAGTATTTTTTAAACAATCATTAAAAGCCAATTTTTTATTTTATTTTAGGGGTTTCCAATAATATTATATAAACATTAATAAAAATAAGATTATTCCGAACGTAATATATATACCAGGGCTCGAATTAAGCATATGGCATATCACGAATTGCAATTGCTTTTCATACCTTTGCGATTAGTTTTTTTTTTTTTTTTAATTTTTACTTTTTTTTAATTTTTAATTCAGCTTTTTTCTTTAGCCATTCTTAAAAGAAATATTTTTGCCTAAGTTTTTTATTAGGGGTCATAAGGTTAAAATTATCTTTTGAATAAAAGTATTTGCTTTTTGCTTTTCTCTCTTGCCTGGAGATTTTATTCAATATAAAGCGCTTTTGAACTTAAATTACTTTAAATCTCTGCGTGGAAGCCAATAATAATTTAAAGTTATATTTACTTTAATTTACTGAATGGATAAAGTCCATCTCAGTATAATTACCTTTAATCAAAACTTACTAAATCTAATTTATATTAATCAAAAATTAGTAGAATTACCTGTGCTTTGCTCTCTTGCCCAGAGATTTTATTCAATATAAAGCGCTTTTGAACTTAAATTACTTTAAATCTCTGCGTGGAAGCCAATATTAATTTAAAGTTATATTTACTTTAATTTACTGAATGGATAAAGTCCATCTCAATAAAATTACCTTTAATCAAAACTTACTAAATCAAATTTACTTTAATCAAAAATTACTAAATCAAAACAACCAGTTATGTTACTACAGTAACTTACAGTCACTCAACTGTTAAATTTACTTAATATGCTCAAAAACTTGCAAAAATTAACTAAATAAATGTTTCTATTTGTATCTTATATGTTGTTAACACAAAATATAAGCTTCTAACTAAAAATTATTTTAACAAGAAATCTCAAATAGAGTATAAAAAATGCGATACCATTTTTTAATATTTTATTTAAAGCAATATCAAGATCAAACATTTTCTTTAAATACCCAAGTTGTTTTTAGGAATTTTATTTAAAAAGAAATCTATTTGAACATAAGAATTTGAGTCTTTTGAAATTTTCTTCAAATAATTTTGCGATTGAAATTTGAAATTGAAATAAAATTGAAAAAATTTAAAAGAACTTTAATGCTCAATAACTATAAATTTAATTCAGCGGCGTCTGTAATACCCAGTCCGTAATACCCAGCATAGCAAGAATTGTTGCTGAAAGTTAAATGTATTATTTAGCTACAGTAACAATATCAGATTTAGAACATGGTGCAAGCGAGGAAGAAAGTTTTATTTAAATCATAAACGTTTTGAATTGTTAAATATATTTTGTTTCTTCAAAATAGTTTTAAAAGTAGAAACATTCTATTACAAACATTAAACCAGCGATTGTGAAAGTTAAAATAAAAACTAAATTATAAAAAATTTAAGTTAAAATTAATAAATTATTTTACTTCTGCTCAAGGAAATTTATTTCTAAAAAAATAACATAAGCATATTCTTAAACTTAAAGGGATCCCAAACCTACGAGACATATTTAAAAGAATGTAAATCTCTGGGCAAACACTTTTTTATTATTCTCTTTAATATGAACAAAACATGTTTTGAAGGTTTGGGATCCTTTTAAGGAAATATAATTTGATTAATTAAACCAAATTTTTTTGTTTCACTTTTTATTGCAAAACAGTTTGAATAAAAAAATTGAATGAAAACATCAACTTAAAAACCATTTGAATGAAAAACTTATACTTAAATTTTTAATAGCAGGCTAGATTAAGGAACAATAAATTATAAAAAATGTGGTATCGAATGTTTTTTTGCTTTGATCTTGTTTGGTCTATAGATTATAGACTTGTATGGTCTATAGGCATGTTTTTCTGCAAACATGAAGTTTTTAGTTTTATGACGATAATGTTTTAATTTGTTAATTAGAACAACTTTATTTTTTTTACTTCTTTTTATTTTAAATGCGCTTTATGTTATTAAGGTTATAAACTGTATAAAACAGCAATAAGACAGCATCACGTAGATGTTTTGACACAAGCTCTTTATCTTGCTCGTTACTTGCTCATAACACTATAACTGCAACTTAAATTTAAATTATATTTTAAGCTGTAAATTATATTATAAAATTATAACTACAACTTAAACTTTAAATTATATTTTAAGCTGTAAATTATATTATAAAATTATAACTGCAACTTAAACTTTAAATTATATTTTAAGCTGTAAATTATATTATAAAATTATAACTGCAACTTAAACTTTAAATTATATTTTAAGCTGTAAGTTATAACAGTAACTAACCCTATTTTAAACTCCACCAAACAAGAAATATAATAATTTTATAAGATAATATTTTAAAATAATATTAATATTTTAATAATATAATAATAATTTAATATAATATTTAAATATGAGAGATAATATGTATAAAAATAACAATTACAAACTAATGTACAAGAGATACAGTTTTATACCAACTCAACCCCCCCCCCCCCCATCACCGCAAAGCAGTGCCATGGATGAAGGGGTAGGGAATTTTTTTTTGCAATTATATTTTTTTGCAGTAATTTGAGCCCTGTATATATACTTGTGTTTTAGCTTTAGCTAAATTTTTTTTTAATTTTTTCTTTCGTTAAGATTTTTTTTTTCTTTGCTAAAGTAAAGTTGTTTTTTTAAAGTAAAGTAAGTTTTAAGTAAAGTTTTAAAGTAAAGTAAGTTTTTTAAGTGCATTTTTAAATTTTGAAAAATGTTAAAAACAATGGTCAAATCATCAAGACAAAGTATTTTTTAGCGTTTACATATAATAGCATACAATCGCACGTTTTCCTGTGAAACAAGGTTAATCAAGTCTTCTCAGGTAATGCGTGTGGTTACACGCCTTATATGATCACACATATAATATTTTCTTATGACAACTTTGCCACAGCTACTTGCATATTTTAAGTTAGGGCATTTAAAAAATGCACTGAATCAACACATGTAAACTTTAACTAAAAATGAACGAACTATAAACTGGAAAGAGAATTAAAAACTAAAAAAATTTACAAAACTAAACTAAAAAAATAAAAATCTTAACAAATGATAAAATGAATAAAAACTAACCAGAAAAAATAAAAACTAACCAGAAAAAATAAAAACTAACCAGAAAAAATAAGTTAATTAATGTTTTTATTTTAATTCAAAAGTATTTCAATACAAAGAATTTTGAAAAAAATTGAAGTTTTAAAGTTATTTAATCCAAGCTTAATTACTTCAAAACTTAATTATTAAAAAATTTTAAACTTTGATATTTTCTAATGTCTACAAAGCAGATAAAACAAAAAAAAACTATCCGTTAGTAGGATTTGAACCCTCTACCAATGCCAATAAATATCAAACTTTTCATTTTGTTATTATTACATAAATTTTTTCATTTAAGTATTAAACTGTTTACACTTTTCATTTTTCATCATGGTGTTTACTTAAAATTAGTTCTTGTACTATTAATTGAAACACTTTTAAATTATGTTTGAACTATAAATTGAGACGTTTCTAAATTAAAAAGTATATTAGTTTATTAACTTTCTAAATTAAAAAGTATATTAGCCTTTATTTGGTTTGGTTTATCCTTTGTTTATTTTATCACTCATTGAGTTTGTTTCTCTTTTCAGTAATAAAAATAAACAAACCACAAGGTTTGTTTATTTTTAATTTTATCTTTAAATTAGTTTGGTTTTCTCAGCATATTTTTTAAAAACACACTTATTATCAAAATATGCAAAAAACTGCGGCTAAGTTGTCAAAAAAAATTGAAAGCATGGTCATATAAGGAATGCGACAGCACGCATCTCCTGAGAAGGCTTGATTAATCTAACATGCTAGATTTCAACTTAAGATGACCAAATCTTTTTTCATTTTTTGCTTGTATTTTCAACTTCCTGAAACTTCCCTTGTTTTGCTAGAGTCACATCACACATCCATTTGATAATCTTCTCTTTCGGCAAATACTACACCATATAAATATTAAAGTTTTTATAACAATAAAAGTATATTGTATGCCAGCATCTAAATAAATAGCATGTTATAAATAACATATATGTTATAAATAACATATATTTATATCCATATTATGTATGCAAAAAGGGCATCTTGGAAGCTTTTATTCCTTCTGAAATAAAAGTTTGGAAACTTTTATTACTTCTCTTTAATTTTAAGTCAAGTCTCATTCTACGCCACATTTTTCAATATTAATCATTTTTCTCATCTTTTTTAAAAGAAAATCTCTTTTAAGAACAAATGTCCTTTTATTATTGCAATAAGCTAATGTAAAAAAGTCCTGTCTGATATTAAGCTCTGTTATTCTCAGTTTACTTAATTTTTTATCTTATCTCAGATGTTAGGTTGTAGAGACTTTTGGTTAGTTTTCAACAGTTCCAATAACTAAAGTAAGTCTAACATTTAATCTCTAATTCATGGGTCTGATCTTTTTACTTCTTCCCAGAATAAAGCAGTTATTTGCAAAAAAATCTTACTCTAATTTGACTCTTGGTATATAAAGGCAATACTCTTCCTGACAGTTAAACAGATTAACCCATCATTAAACATCCAAACCACTCTGGCTTCCAATACTAAAACTAA